>NW_027423806.1:0-133831 GCF_036562045.2 Rhinolophus sinicus
CCCTCAGCTTCAGATTCTGCTGAGCAGTTTCGCATTGACAGACCCACATGAGAAAACAATGTTCTGGAGCCTTCATCTTAGCCTTTCAGGACGGTGAGAAATACACTTATGCTATTGAAGACACACACTTTATAACATTTTGCTATCAAAATTGGACATTTTATCAGTCAGGTAGGGAATATAGAAAGCACAATGAAACAATATACTCCTCCTTCAAGAATGCTGTGATCAACCAAAAAGAAAAGATCGTGTATGTATTGACAATGTGATGAGGAAGAACTGGAAAACTAACATGTCTCTGGTTGATACATAGAATAATATAGCTAGCAGGGAAAACAGTTCGCTATTTGTCCAGTATGTTGAGAATGAATATATCACGTGACTGTTGATATGTACACAATTGTGTATAAAACAAATGCCCAGAAACTCCTAAACAGAATTCAGAACTGCACTATAGATAACGGCAAAATGTAGAAACATAATATCAGGTCAACTGATGAATGAATTAATGAAGGTGGTATACACATAAAATTAAAGAAGGCACAGTGATAAAGAGACAGAAGTCCTGATACTGGCCACCGCAAAAAGTATCTTGGTAAATTGGCAAGAAAGAAGCTACAATCCAAAGGCCATATATGCTGACTGTCAATTAAGGTAACAGAAAAACAATGTCAAATTCATAGGGAAAGATGGCAGGTCAGTGTTTGCCAGGGAGCAAGGTGTGTGGAAGCAAGGAAGGGAAGTGGAAGTTTCATTACTTTGGATATTGGGCCCTTATCGGAGGCACTATTTGTAAAAATCTTCACCCATTCTGTTGGTTGCCTTTTTATTTTGTCGATGGTTTCTTTTGACGGGCAGAAGCTTTTAAGTTTCATATACTCCCATCGTTTATTTTACCTTTAATTTCCATTGCCTTTGGAGTCAAATTCATAAAATGCTCTTTGAACCCAAGGTCCATAATTTTAGTACCTATGTTTTCTTCTATGCAGTTTATTGTGTCAGGTCTTATGCTTAAGTCTTTGATCCATTTTGAATTAACTTTGGTACATGGTGACAAATAGCAGTCCAGTTTCATTCTTTTGCACGTGGCTATCCAATTCTCCCAGCACCATTTATTGAAGAGGCTGTTTTGCTCCATTTTATGTTTTTAGCTTCTTTGTCAAAAACTATCTGTCCATATTTATGTGGTTTTATTTCTGGGTTTTCAATTCTATTCCATTGGTCTATGTGTCTGTTTTTCTGCCAAAACCATGCTGTTTGATTATTGTAGCCCTGTAGTACAAGCCAAATTCAGGAAGTGTGATACCTCCATTATTGTTCTTTTTTTTTAAGTTTCCTTTGGCAGTTTGGGGTCTTTTGTGGTTCTAAACAAATCTGATGATTTTTGTTCTATTTCTTTAAAAAATACCATTGGGATTTTGATGGGGATTGCATTGAATCTGTATATTGCTTTGGGTCATATGGCCATTTTAACTATGTTGATTTTTGCAGTCCATGAGCACGGAATGTCTTTCCCTTTCTTTGTGTCTTCTTCAATTTCTTTCAAAAATATTATAATGTTTTCAGCATATAGGTCTTTCACATCTTGGTTAAGTTTATCCCTAGGTATTTTATTCTTTTTGCTGCAATAGTAAAAAGAATTGTTTTTTGTATTTCTTTTTTTGAGATTTCATTGTTAGTATATGGGAAAGCAATGGACTTTTGTACATTGATTTTGTAGCCAGCAACTTTACTGTATTCGTTGATTGCTTCTAATAGCTTTTTGGTGGAGTCTTTAGGGTTTTCCATATATAGCATCATGTCATCTGCAAAGAGTGATAATTTAACTACTCCATTCCCAATTTGGATGCCTTTTATTTCTTTCTCTTGCCTGATTGTTCTGGCAAGGACTTCCAACACTATGTTGAAAAGCAGAGGTGATAGGGGACATCCCTGTCGTGTTCCTGAACTTAGAGCAAAGGGCTTTGGTTTTTCTCCATTAATTATGAGATTAGCAGAGGGTTTGTCATATATGGCCTTTATTATGTTCAGGTATTTTCCTTCTATACCCATTTTATTAAGTGTTTTAATCATAAATGGATGTTGTATCTTGTCAAATGCTTTTTCTGCATCAATTGATATAATCATATGATTTTTGTCCTTTATTTTGTTTATGTGATGTATCACATTGATGGATTTGCGTATGTTGAAACATCCTTGTGCCCTGGGGATGAACCCCACTTGGTCGTAATGAATAATCTTTTTAATGCATTGTTGTATTCGATTTGCTCGAATTTTATTTAGGATTTTTGCATTGGTATTCATCAGAGATATTGGTCTGTAGTTTTCTTTGTTTGTGCTGTCCTTACCAGGTTTTGGTATCAGGGTAATGTTGGCCTCATAAAATGAGTTAGGGAGTACTGTCTCTTCTTCAATTTTTTGGAAGAGTTTGTGCAGAATTGGTATTAGATCCTCTTTGAAGGTTTGGTAGAATTCACTAGTGAAGCCATCTGGTCCCGGACTTTTGCTTTTGGGAAGGTTTTGGATGACTGATTCAATTTCGTTACTGGTGATCGGTCTGTTTAGATTTTCCAGTTCTTCATGGTTCAGCCTTGGAAGGCTATATGTTTCTAAGAACTTGTCCATTTCTTCTAGGTTGTTGAATTTGGTGGCATATAGTCCTTCATAGTATTCTTGGATGATCCTTTGTATTTCTGTGGTGTCCGTGATAACTTCCCCTTTTACGTTTCTGATTTTGTTAATCAGTGTCTTCTCTCTTTTTATCTTAGTAAGTCTAGCCAAGGGTTTGTCAATTTTGTTAATCTTTTCAAAGAACCAGCTCTTTGTCATATTATTTTTTTCTATTGTCTTTTTGTTCTCTATTTCATTTAGTTCTGCTCTAATTTTTGTTATTTCCTTTCTTCTGCTGACCTTGGGTTTTACTTGTTCTTCTTTTTCTAGTTCTTTAAGGTGTAACATGAGGTTATTTATTTGGGAGTTTTCTTGTTTCTTGAGATAGGCCTGTAATGAGATAAATTTCCCACTTAAAACTGCTTTCGCTGCATCCCAAAAATTTTGGTAGGATTTATTTTCATTGTCATTTGTTTCTATGTATCTTTCGATCTCTCTTCTAATTTCTTCTTTGACCCAGTCCTTCTTTAAAAGTATGTTGTTTAGTCTCCATGTATTTGTGTTTTTACCCGCTTTCTTTTTACAGTTGATATCCAATTTCAAAGCCTTGTGATCAGAGAATATGCTTGGTATGGTTTCAATCTTTTTAAATTTGCTGAGGCTGATTTTATGTCCCAATATATGGTCTATCCTTGAGAATGATCCGTGTACACTAGAAAAGAATGTATCGTCTGATGTTTTAGGATGAAATGCTCTATAAATGTCAATTATGTCCATTTCATCTAATGTGTCATTTAGGGCTACTATTTCGTTATTTATTTTCTGTTTGGATGATCTATACATAGCTGTCAATGATGTATTTAAGTCCCCTAGTATAATTGTGTTTTGGTCAATTTCTCCCTTTTTTTCTGTTAGTAGTTGCTTGGTGTATTTCGGTGATCCCTGATTGGGGGCATAAATATTGATGACTGTTGTGTCTTCTTGTTGTACAGTCCCCTTCACCATTATGAAATGTCCATCTTTGTCTCTTGTTAACTTTTTCACCTGAAGTCTGTTTCATCTGATATAATTATGGCTACACCTGATTTTCTCTGGGTACCATTTGCTTGGAGTGTCAATTTCCACCTTTTCACTTTGAGTCTATGCTTGTCCTTGTAGCTGAGATGTGTCTCTTGGAGACAGCATATGGTTGGGTTTAGTTTTTTGATCCAATCTGCTACTCTGTGCCTTTTTATTGGTGAGTTCAGTCCATTTACATTTAGGGTGATTATTGATATGTGAGGATTTCCTGTCATTCTATCTTTAGTTTTCTGGTAAGGTTGTGTCTCCATTATTTCTTTGCCTTTTTGTTGTTGTCTATTATTTCTGTGTGGTGGTATTCTATGATGTTTCCCTCTGTTTCGTCTTTTATTTCAGTATATATTTCAATTCTGGATTTATTTTGAGTGGTTACCCTTAAGTTTATGTAAAAGGAAGTTTGATATTTAGAGTATTCCATTATCTTCAGCACGTTTACTTTCTCCATTCCCATATTCCTGTTCAGGCCTTTACTCACCCCTTTTTGAGTTTTGGTTGCCACAAATTGTCCCTGTCGATGGCCCCCTTTAGTATTTCTTGTAGTGCAGGTCGTGTATTAGAAAATTCCCTCAGATTCTGTATGTCTGGAAAGGTCTTTATTCCTCCTTCATATCTAAAGGATATCTTTGCTGGATATATTATTCTTGGCTCATGATTTCTCTCTTTCAATACTTTGAATATTTGGTTCCACTCCCTCCTGGCTTTTAGAGTTTCTGCCAAAAAATCTGATGATAATCTAATGGGCTTTCCTTTGTAAGTTACCGTCTTCTTTCCCTGACTGCCATGAGGATTCTTTCTTTGTCGTTGATTTTAGACAGCTTCAATACAATGTGCCTTGGAGAAGGTCTGTTGGGATTGAGGTAACTAGGTGTTCTATTTGCTTCTTGGATTCGAGGGTTCAGTTCTGTCCACAAATTTGGGAAGTTCTCATCAACAATTTGTTTGAATATATTCTCTGTTCCCTTCTCTCTTTCTTCTCCTTCTGGTATGCCCATTATTCTTATATTGTTCTTTCTGATGGAGTCAGAAAGTTCTTGTAGAGTTCTTTCATTTCTTTTAAGACTCAAGTCTCTTTCTTCTTCAATTTGTGTCATTTCCAGGTTTCTATCTTCGATGTCACTGATTCTTTCCTCCATCTGGTCAACTCTACTACCTAAGCTGGTTATTTCATTCTTAATTTCTTCTATTGAGTTCTTAATCTCCAGAAATTCTATTTGGTTGCTTTTTAAGATTTCAATCTCTTTCGTAAAATGCTCATGCTGTTCTTTGATTGAGTTTCTGAGTTCCTTTAACTGCCTATCTGTGTTTTCTTGTATCTCGTTGAGTTTTTCAGAACTGCAATCTTGAATTCTCTGTCATTTAAGTCACATATTTCTGTATCTTTAAGTGCCTTCTCTGGAGATTTTCACTTTCTTTCTGAGCTATCTTGTTGCCTTGGTTATTCATGGCGATTACTGGTTTACTATTTCTCTTCCTAGACATCTACAGGAGTGACTTCTGCAACAGGTTGATAGAAAGCGGTCTTTCTTTTGTTTGCCAGTACTTGTTGGTAGAATGTTTTATTATTTCTCCAACTGCAACTTTTTGTTCTTCTCCCACACAGTAGTGCTATGTTTTCTCTGCACTATTCCAACTTCTCACGCAATGGGGTGATTCCCTGGGAGACGGGCTTCTCCTCTGTTAATAGTTCGTCTATGTCACAGGGCGCAGTTTCCCGGAGGGAATGCGGAGAGCTTTTGATGTTCGAAAGCTCTTCCAGCTGCTGATTCTTAGCCCATATATTTCAGCAGTTCTGTTTACTCCTGCAGGGATCCGCCCAGATAGGTGGGGTCAGGAGTGGGGTGAGTTGTGAGAGGTGGCCCAGAGCAATGGCGGCGACCACCACCACAGCCGGTACTGCTTCCACAGCTCTCTCCCCTTTGCTGGCACTAGTTGGGCTGTGAATTTGTGTTTGTGGTCCACAGATCTCAAAACAGCAAATTTTGTGTTGTTTTGATCTGACACTGCTACTGTTTCGCTTCTAGCAACGGGCAGGTGGGGACGGGGCGAGCTCTGGGAGGGGAGTGAGGGGGCGGCTAGTCTCAGTGCCTAAGGCTCCATTCTCTGCTCGGCAGTGCGGGCTTAAACCACCGTTTTCAGCCTTTTTCCCTCAGTCTTTTCTCCGAGGTCTCTGCCGTGAGCGTTGGGTTCATCCGTGTTATATGCTGTCCCCTCAGCCCTGTGGAGCCCTGGCGGAGCCCTATCAGTCCGATCTCCTGCAGCTGCGGTAGTTCCGGGAAGCAGCGAGCTCGGCGCACTGAGCTAGGTCTGTGTCTTGCGCCCCCGTGGCTTCGTCTCTGCGCACTTCTCCCTTTCCTCCTCCCTCCACTCGCGCGAATCTCCCACCTGTAGGTGATTTCAGTCGGTAGTGGGCCTCTCCGTGTTGCCTGTCTGCTGTGCAGGGAGTCCTTTTTGGAGTTTTTGTTGTTCGATTCTTTGTAAATTCCAGGGGAGCTTTACAGAGGCTCACCTCACTCTGCCATTTTTCCGGAAGTCTATCTGTTTTTTCTCTTACTTCCCTTCCCCAAGGGGATATATCAATAAAAATCTCACTCCAGGTTATGTCTGTAGTTTCATCCTATCTTTTCTGCTAGGAATGTTGTGGTTTCAGATCTTACAGGTAAGGCTTTAATCCATTTTGAATTTATTCTTGTATATGGTGTAAGGAGGTGGACCAGCTCCTTTTTTTTTTTTTTTTTTTTTTTTTTTTTGCATATGTCTGTCTGGGTCTCCCAGCACCATTTATTGAATACACTGTCTTTTTATCATACCGTAAATTCTTGCTTGCATTGTCATCGGTTAAATGACCACATAGGCATGGATTTATTTCTGGACTCTCTATTCTGTTCCATTGATCTGTGTCTGTTTTTATGCCAGTACCATGTTGTTTTGCTTATTGCAGCCTTGTAGTATAATTTGATGTCAGGTATCGTTATACCTCCCACTTTGTACTTATTTCTTAAAGTTGCCGAGGCTATCCGATGTCTTTTATAATTTCATATATATTTTAGGATTATATGTTCTATTTCTGTGAAAAATGTCCTTGGTAGTTTGATAGGAATTGCGTTGAATCTGTATATTTATTGCCTTAGGTAGTATGGACATTTTCACTATATTAATTCTGCCTATCCATGAGTATGGTATGTGTCTCCATCTATTTGTATCTTATTTAATTTCTTTCTTCAGGGTCTTATAATTTTCTTAGTACAGATCTTTTACTTCTTTGGTGAAATTTATTCCCAAGTATTTTATAGTCTTTGAAGCAATTATAAATGGGATTGTTTTTTCTCCTGATATTTTGTTATCTGTATATATTAATTTTGTATGGAGGAGTCTTTAAGATGCTGTATATATTGTGTCATGCCATGTGCATATAATGGCGATTTTACTTCCTCCTTGCCAATTTGGATGCCTTTTATTTCTTTTTCTTGTCTGATTGCTGTTGCTAGAACTTCCAGCACTATGTTGAATAGAAGTGGAGAAAGTGGGCAACCTTGCCTTGTTCGTGATCTTGAGGGGAATGGTTTTAGCTTTTCCCCATTGAGTATGAGTTAGCAGTGAGTTTATCATATATGACCTTTATTATGTTGAGATATGGTCCCTGTGTTCCCACTTTCTTAAGGGTTTTTATCAAAAATCGTCCCTGGAGTTTGTCAAATGCTTTTTCTACATCTATTGATATGTTAATGTGGTGTATTACATTAATTGATTTGTGGGTGTTGAACCACCCTTGCATACCAGGCATGAATCCCACGTGATCATGGTGTATGATCTTTTTAGGGAATTGCTAAATTCTGTTCGCTACTATTTTGTTGAGAATTTTTGCGTCTATGTTCGTTAGAGATATCGACCTGTAGTTTTTTTTTTGTTGTTGTTTGTTTGTTTGTTTTTGTAGTGTCTTTGTCTAAATTTAGGATCAGGGTGATACTGGCCTCCCTCATAAAAAGTGTTTGGAGCCTTCCCTCCTTCTGGATTTTTTGGAATAGCTTGACGAGAATAGGTGATAATTCTTTTTTAAATGTTTTGTAAAATTCACCTGTAAAGCCATCTGATCCAGGGCTTTTGTTTGTTGGGAGATTGCTGATTACTGACTCAATTACCCTGGTGGTAATCAGTCCATTCAGGTATTCGTTTCTTTTTGAGTTAGCCTTGGAAGTTTGTATGCTTCTAGAAAATTGTCCATTTCTTCAAGATTGTCTAGTTCGTTGGCATATAGTTGCTCATAGTAATTTCTTGCTTTTTATTTATTTATTTATTTATTTATTTATTTATTTATTTATTTTAGGAGTCAGACTAAAGGTTTGTCAATTTTGTTTATGTTCTCTAAAAACCAACTCTTGGATTCATTGACCTGTAGTATTGTTTTTGTGGTTTCTATTTCATTATTTTTTTTTTCCGCTCCGATCTTTATTATCTCCTTTCTTGTACTTCTTTTAGGCTTATTTTGCTGTTCTTTTTCCAGATCCCTTTAGTGTGAAGATAAAAAAAAATAAATAATAAAAAAAACATTATTAGTGATTTTTCTTGTTTCTTTAGGTACACCTGCAGTACCACAAATTTCCCTCTTAGGACTGCTTTCGCTGTATACCATAGATTTTGAATTATCGTTTTTTCATTTTCACTTGTCTTGAGATAGCTTTTGATTTATTCCTTGATCACATGCTTGACCCATTCATTATTTAGCAACATGTTATTCAGCCTCCATGAATTGGTGTGTCTTCCTGTGGTTTTTGTTGTTGTTGTTTGTTTGTTTGTTTGTTTGTTTGTTTCTTTTTCCCTGTAGTTCATTTCTAATTTCAGTGCACTATGGTCAGAGAAGACAATTGGTATGATTTCCCTTTTCTTAAATTTATCAAGACTTGTTTTGTGGCCTACCATATGGTCTGTCTTGGAAAATATTCCATATGCACTTGAGAAGAATGTGCATTCCACAGCTTTGGAGTAAATTCCTCTGAAAATACCGATTAAATCCAAATTGTCCAATGTGTCATTTAAGGCCATTGTTTCCATATTGATGTTTATGTCTGGAGACCTGTCCCTTGTTGTCAGAGTTGTATTGAAGTCCCCTACTATGATACTGTTACTGTTGTCTCTGTCATTATGTCAGTCAATATCTGTTTTGCATATTTAGGTGCTCCAATGTTGGGTGCATAGATATTTACTATGGAAATGTCCTCTTGTTGGATTGATCCCTTTATTATATAGTTCCCATCTTTGTCTTTTACTATATTCTTCATTTTAAAGCCTATTTTGTCATATATAAGCATTGCAATTCCAGCTCATTTTCTCATTTCCATTTGCATGAAATATTTTTCTCCAACCCTTCACATTCAGCCTGTGTGTATCTTTTGATCTGAGGTGAATCTCCTGTCTACAGCATATACAAGGGTCTTGCTTTCTTATCCACTCAGTACCCTATATCTTTTGATTGGAGCATTTAATCCATTTATATTTAAAGTGATTATTAATAGGTACCTATATATTGCCATTTTTAAAATTTGTAGTCAGATTGTTTTCATCTTTCTTTTGTTTACAGAAGCCCTGTTAACATTTCCAGCAGTGCTGGCTTGGTGGTAATACATTCCTTTAGCTTATTCTTTCCTGAGAAGCTCTCTGTCTCTCCTTCAATTTTAAATGATAGCCTTGCTGGATAAAGCAATCTAGGTTGTAGGCATTTGTTTTCCATCACTTTTTGAGTACTGCCTTCCACTCCTTCCTGGCCTGCGTTATTTCTGTTGAAAAGTCATTTGATAGTATTATAGGAGTTCCCTTGTATGTAACCTTCTGTCTTTCTCTTGCTGCTTTTAAGATTGTCTCTTTAATTGTAGCCATTTTAACTATAATGTGTCTTGGTGTAGACCTGTTTGGTTTTATCCTTGTTGGAACTCTCTGCACTTCCTGACTTTGTATGTTGATTTCCTTCAAGTTAGGGAAGTTTTCGGACATTATTATTTCAAATATATTCTCGATCCCTTGCTCCCTCTCTTCACCTTGTGGTATTCCTGTGATGCTCTTGTTGTTTTGCTTGATGTTATCCCAGAGGTCTCTTAAACCATTTCCATTGTTTTTCAATACATTTTTTTCTTCTTCTTTTTTTTTTTATGAGTCTATTCCTGTTTTGTTTATTTTGTTTTTTAGATTCCACATATAAGGGAGATTATATGGTATTTGTGTTTCGCAATTTGACTTATTTCACTTGGCCTAATACCTTCTAGATCCATCCATGTTATCACAAAGGGTAGGATTTTAGACTTTTTATGGCTCAGTAATATTCCATTGTATATATGTACCACAATTTTCTTTTTATCCAATTGTCTATTGATGGGCATTTTGTTTGTTTCCATATCTTGGCTATTGTAAATAGTGCTGCAGTGAACATAACTTTTTTAATTAGTGTTTGGATTTCTTCTGATAAATACCCAGAAATGGAATGGATGTGTCATAAGTAAGTGCCATTTTTAATTTTTTGAGGAACCTCCATACTGTTTTTCATAGTGGCTGCACCAATTTACAATTCCAACAAAAGTGTACCAGGGTTCCCTTTTCTCCATGTCCTCGCCAAGACTCATTGTTCGTTGATTTATTGATGATTGCCATTCTGGCAGGTGTGAGGTGATATAACATTGTGGTTGTTATTTGTATTTCTCTGATGATTAATGATGTTGAGTGTGTTTTCAGTCTATTGTCCATCTGTATGTCCTCTTTGGGGAAATATCTATTAAGGTCCACTACCCAATTTTTAGTAAGATTGTTTGTTTGTTTGGGTGTTGAGTAGTGTGAGTTTTTAAATAAATTTTGAATATTAATCCTTTTTCAGATATATGATTGGCGAATACCTTTTATTTAGTAGGTTGTGTTTTAATTTTGTTGATGATATCTTTTGCCATGCAAAAGTTTTTAGTTTGATTTAGTACCACGTGTTTATTTTTTCTTTTGTTTATCAAGACCAAGGAGATACATCAGTAAAAATATTACTAAAGGTAATATCTGAGAGTGTACTGCCTATGTTTTCTTCTAGGAGTTTTAGGATTTCCAGTTTACATTTAAGTCTTTAGTTTACTTTGAGTTTATTCATATATATGGAGTAAGGAGGCAGTCTAGTTTCTTTCTTTGCATGTATTTGTCCAGTTTTCCCAGCACTGTTTATTTAATAGAGTGTCTTTACCATAGGATATTTTTTTTTTGTTTCCTATGTCATAGATTAAATTACCATATCGGCATCAATTTATATCTGGGCTCTCTATTCTTTTCCATTGGTTCATGTGTCTGTATTTATGTCTATACCACACTGTTTAAATGACTACAGCCTTGGAGTATAATTTGATATCAGGTAGCATGATACCTCCAACTTACTTTTTCTTAATATTGCCATGGCTATTCTGAGTCTATTATTTTACATATACATTTTTAAATTTATTGGGGTGTAAATTATTAGTAAAATTATATAGATTTCAGGTGTACAATTCTTTATTACATCATCTATAAATCCCATTGTGTGTTCACAACCCAGAGTCAGTTCTCCTTCCATCACCATATATTTGATCCCCCTTACCCTCGTCTCCCACCGCCCAGCCCCCTTACCCTCTGGTAACTACTAAACTATTGTCTGTGTCTATGAGTTTCTGTTTCTCATTTGTTTGTCTTGTTCTTTGTGGTTTTTGGTTTACATACCACATATCAGTTAAATCATATGATTCTCTGCTTTTTCTGTCTGATTTATTTCGCTTATCATTATACTATCAAGATCCATTCATTTTGTCACAAACATTCCTATATCATCTTTTCTTACTGCCGAATAGTATTCCATTGTGTACATATACCACAACTTCTTTATCCACTCATCTATCGAAGGATGTTTTGGTTGTTTCCATGTCTTGGCCACCTTAAACAAAGCTGCAATGAACATTGGAGCACATGTGTCTTTATCTATAAATGTTTTCATATTTTTTCGGTAGATACCCAGGAGAGGGGTTGCTGGGTCATACGGTAATTATATTCGTAATGTTTTGAGGAACCTCCACACTGCCTACCATAATGGCTGCACCAGTCTGCATTCCTAACAACAGTATATGAGAGTTCCTTTCTCTCCACAGCCTCTCCAACACTTGTTACTATTTGTCTTGTTGATGATAGCCATTCTGACTGGGGTGAGGAGATATCTCATTGTGGTTTTTATTTGCAATTTTCTGATGATTAGTGATGTTGAGCATTTTTTTTCATATATCTATTTGCCATTTGTATGTACTCTTTGGGGATATGTCTCTTCAGGTCTTCTACCCATTTTTCAATGAGTTGAGTTTCATGAGTTCCTTGTATATTTTAGATATTAGCCCCTTATCGGCAGCACTGTTTACAAAAATCTTTGCCCATTCAGTTGGTTGCCCCTTTTTTTGTGGATGATGTCTTTTGCTGTTTGGAAAATTTTAAGTTTCATATAGTCCCATTTGTTTATTTTAGGTTTATTTCCATTGTCTTTGGAGTTCAGTTCATAAAGTGCTCTTTGAACCCATGTCCATAAGTTTAATACCTATGTTTTATTCCATGTGGTTTATCGTGTCAGGTCTTATGCTTAAGTCTTCGATCCATTTTGAATTAATTTTGATACATGGTGACAGATAGCAGTCCAGTTTCACTCTTTTGCACATGGCTATCCAGTTCTCCCAGCACCATTTATTGAAGAGGTTGTCTTTCCTCCATTGTATGTTTTTAGCTACTTTGTCAAAAATTATCTGTCCATATTTGTGTGGTTTTATTTCTGGGTTCACAATTCTGTTCTATTGGTCCATGTGTCTGTTTTTCTGCCAGCAGCATGCTGTTTTGATTATTGTAGGCCTGTAGTGCAAGCTAAAGTCAGGGAATGTGATACCTACAGTACTGTTATTTTTTCTTAAGATTGCTTTGGCTATTCGGGGTCTTTTGTGGTTCCAAACAAATCTGATGGTCTTTTGTTCTATTTCTTTAAAAATGCCACTGAGATTTTGATGGGGATTGCATTAAATCTTTATACTGCTTTGGGTAATATGGCCATTTTAACTATGTGATTCTTCCAATCCATGAGCATGGAATGCCTTTCCATTTCTTTGTGTCTTTTTCTATTTCTTTCAAAAATGTCTTTAAGTTTTCAGTATATATGTCCTTCACATCCTTTGTTAAGTTTATTCCTATGTATTTTATTTTTTATGCTGCAATTGCAAAAGGAATTTTTTTTGTGTATCATTTTCTCAGATTTCATTGTTAGTATATAGGAATGCAATAGACTTTTTTTTTGTTGTTGTTGTCAAATAATTTCTTTTTTTTTATTAGTTTGAGGTGCACAAGACAAAGCAAAACTTAGACGTTTATCATTTATATCCCTCACACTGTGTGAACCCCTTACCCCATCCACTATCCCTCTGTACGTTCCCCAAATTAATTTTCAAACCCCATGACCATCTTGTGGTTACCGACTATTTTTCAAAACCTCTCACCTTCCCCTTATCCCCACCCCCCCGCCCCACTCTCAACCCTCTGTTTTTCCTCCATGTTTCCAAAACTGTCTCTGATTAGTTCATTCACTTATTATTTCTTTAGATTCCACATATAAGTGAGATCATATGGTATTTGTCTTTCTCTTTGTGACTTATTTTACTTCACATAATGTTCTCTAGGTCCATCCATGTTGTTGCAAATGCTAAGATTTCTTTCTTCTTTATGGCTGCATAATACTCCATTGTATAAATGTGCCACAGTTTCTTAATCCAGTCATCTACTGATGGGCATTTCGGTTGTTTCCAGGTCTTGCCTATCGTGTATAGTGCTGCAATAAACATAGGAGTGCATAAAGATTTTTGAATTGGAGTTTTGGATTTCTCCGGATAGATACCTAGGAGAGGGATTGCTGGATCTTAAGGTAGTTCCATTTTTCAGGTTTTTGAGATACCTCCAAACTGTTTTCCATAGTGGCTGCACAAATCTGCATTCCCACCAACAGTGCACCAGCGTTCCCTTTTCTCCACATCCATGCCAGCACTTGCTGTTTGTTGATTTATTAATGATAGCAATCTTGACTGGGGTGAGGTGGTATCTCATTGTGGTTTTTATTTGCATTTCTCTGATGGTTAGTGAGGTTGAACTTTTCTTCATATGTCTGTTTGCCATGTGTATGTCCTTTTTAGAAAAATGTCTCTCATGTCCTCCGCCCATTTTTTAATTGGGTTGTTTGTTTTTTTAGAGTTGATTTGAGTGAGTTTTTTTTATAAATTTGTGATATTAACCCCTTATCAGATATATCGTTGGCAAATATATTTTCCCATTCAGTAGGATTCCTTTTTGTTTTATTGATGGTTTCCTTTGCTGTGAAAAAGCTTTTTAGTTTGATATAATCCCACATGTTTATTTTTTCTCTTACTTCCCTTGCGCGAGGGGATATATCAGTAAAAATCTTACTCCGGGTAATGTCTGTGAAGTTTCTTCCTATATTTTCTTCTAGGAATTTTATGGTTTCAGATCTTACATTTAAATCTTTAAGCCATTTTGAATTTATTTTTGTATGTGGTGTAAGGAGGTGATCCAGCTTCATCTTTTTGCATGTGTCTGTCCAAGTTTCCCAGCACCACTTATTGAATAGACTGTCTTTACCCCACCGTACATTCTTGCTTCCATTGTCATAGATTAAATGGCCATATAGGCATGGATTTATTTCTGGACTCTCTATTCTGTTCCATTGATCTATGGGTCTGTTTTTATGCCAGTACCATGCTGTTTTGATTACTGTAGCCTTGTAGTATAATTTGAAGTCAGGTATTGTTATACCTCCCACTTTGTTCTTATTTCTCAAGATTGTTGAGGATATCCGGGGTCTTTTGTTATCCCATATAAATTTTAGGATTATATGTTCTATTTCTGTGAAAAATGTCGTTGGTAGTTTGATAGGAATTGCGTTGAATATGTATATTGCCTTAGGCAGTATGGACATTTTAACTATATTAATTCTTCCTATCCATGAACATGGTATGTGTTTCCATCTATTTGTGTCTTCTTTCATTTCTTTCTTCAGTGTCTTATAATTTTCTGATCTTTTACTTCTTTGGTTAAATTTATTCCCAGGTATTTTATAGTCTTTGGAGCAATTGTAAATGGAATTGCTTTTTTAATTTCTCCTTCTGATGTTTTATTATTGGTATATACAAATGCAAATGATTTCTGAATATTAATTTTGTATCCTGCTACTTTACTAAATTCATCTATCAGCTCTAATAGTTTCTTGGTGGAGTCTTTAGGGTTCTCTAAATATAGTATCATATCATCTGCATATAATGACAGTTTTACTTCCTCCTTACTGATTTGGATGCCTTTTATTTCTTTTCCTTGTCTGATTGCTGTGGTTAGAACTTCCAGCACTACATTGAATAGAAGTGGAGAAAGTGGGCAACCTTGCCTTGTTCCTGATTTTAAGGGGAATGGTTTTAGCTTTTCCCCATTGAGTATGATGTTAGCTGTGGGTCTATCATATATGACCTTTATTATGTTGAGATATGATCCCTCTATTCCCACTTTCTTAAGGGTTTTTTATCATGGATGGCTGCTGAATTTTATCAAATGCTTTTTCTGCATCAATTGATATGATCATATGATTTTTCTTTTTCATTTTGTTAATGTGGTGTATCACATTAATTGATTTGCGGATGTTGAACCATCCTTGCATACCAGGAATGAATCCCACTTGATCATGGTGTATGATCTTTTTAATGTATTGCTGAATTCTGTTCGCTAGTATTTTGTTGATGATTTTTGCATTTATGTTCATTAGCGATATCGGCCTGCAGTTTTCTTTTTTTGTGGTGTCTTTGTCTGATTTTGGGATCAGGGTGATAGTGGCTTCGTAAAAAGTGTTTGGGAGTCTTCCCTCCCTCTGCATGTTTTGGAAGAGTTTGAGGAGAATAGGTGACAATTCTTTTTTGAACGTTCTGTAAAATTCACCTGTAAAGCCATCTGGTCCAGGGCTTTTGTTTGTTGGGAGATTGTTGATTACTGATTCAATTTCCTTGGTGGTAATCAGTCTATTCAGGTTTTCTGTCTCTTCTTGAGTTAGCCTTGGAAGGTTGTATGCATCTAGGAAATTGTCCATTTCTTCCAGGTTGTCAAATTTGTTGGCATACAGTTGCTCATAGTAATTTCTTAAAATTTTTTGTATCTCTGCGGTGTCTGTTGTCACTTCTCCTCTTTCATTACTGATTTTATTAATTTGGGTCCTCTCTCTCTTTTTTTAATGAGTCTGGCTAAAGGTTTGTCAATTTTGTTTATCTTCTCTAAGAACCAACTCTTGGATTCATTGATCTTTTGTATTGTTTTTCTGGTTTCTATTTCATTTATTTCCGCTCTGATCTTTATTATCTCCTTCCTTGTACTCCCTTTTTGCTTATTTTGTTGTTCTTTTCAGATCCCTTAAGTGTGAAGATAAACTGTTGATTAGTGATGTTTCTTGTTTCTTTAGGTAGGCCTGCAGTGCTATGAACTTCCCTCTTAGGACTGCTTTCGCGGCATCCCATAGATTTTGGGTCGTTGTATTTTCATTTTCGTTTGTCTCGAGATATCTTTTGATTTCTTCCTTGATCTCATGCTTGACCCATTCATTTTTTTTTTTTTCTCCAAAGAGGACATACAAATGGCAAATAGACATATGAAAAAATGCTCAACATCATTAATCATCAGAGAAATGCAAACCAAAACCAAAATGAGATATCACCTCTGCCCAGTCAGAATGGCGATCATCAACAACACAAATAGTAACAAATGTTGGAGAGGTTGTGGAGAAAAAGGAACCCTCATACACTGTTGGTGGGAATGCAGACTGGTGCAGCTGTTATGGAAGGCAGTGTGGAGGTTCCTCAAAAAATTACGAATAGAATTGCCATATGACCCAGCAATCCATCTCCAGGGTATCTACCCAAAAAATCTGAAAACATTTAGAGATAAAGACACGTGTGCCCCCATTCATTATTTAGTAACATATTATTCAGCCTCCATGAATTTGTGTGTCTTCCAGTTTTTTTCCTGTAGTCATTTCTAATTTCATAGCACTGTGTTCAGAGAAGACAATTGGTATGATTTCAATTTTCTTAAATTTGTCCAGACTTTCTTTGTGGCCTAACATATGGTCTATCTTGGAGAATGTTCCATGTGCGCTGGAGAAGAACTTGTATTCTGCAACACTGGGGTGGAATGCTCTGAAAATATCGGTTAAATCCAAGTGGTCCAATGTGTCATTTAAGGCTGTTGTTTCCGTATTGATTTTCTGTCTGGAAGACCTGTCCCTTGTTGTCAGAGGTGTGTTGAAATCCCCTACTATGATAGTGTTACTGTTGATCTCTGTCTTTATGTCAGTCAATATCTGCTTTATATATTTAGGTGCTCCTATGTTGGTTGCATAGATGTTTACTAAGGTTATGTCCTCTTGTAGAATTGATCCCTTTATTATTATATAATGCCCATCTTTGTCTTTTAATATTTTCTTCATTTCAAAGTGTATTTTGTCAGAGATAAGTATTGCAACTCCAGCTTTTTTCTCATTTCCATTTGCATGGAATATCTTACTCCAACCCTTCACTTTCAGCCTGTATGTGTCTTTTGGTCTGAGGTGAGTCTCTTGTATACAGCATATACAAGGGTCTTGCTTTCTTATCCACTCAGCCACCCTATGTCTCTTGATTGGAGCATTTAAACCATTTACATTTAAAGTGATTATTGATAAGTACATAGTTATTGCCATTTTTAAATTTGTGGTTAGATTGTTTTCATCTTTCTTCTATTTACAGAAGTCCTTTTAGTATTCCTTGCAATGCTGGCCTGGTGGTAATGAATTCCTTTAGCTTATTCTTTTTGGGAAGCTCTTTATCTCTTTGTCAATTTTAAATGATAGCCTTGCTGGATAAAGCAACCTAGGTTGTAGGCCTTTGTTTTCCATCACTTTGAGTATCTCATGCCATTCCCTCCTTGCCTTCAATGTTTCTGCAGAAAAGTAATTTGATAGTCTTATGGGAGTTCCCTGGTATGTAACCCTCTGTCTTTCTCTTGCTGCTTTTGGGATCCTCTCTTTGTCTTTAATCTTTGCCATTTTAAGTATAATGTGTCTTGGAGTGGACCTGTTTGGGTTTATCCTGGTTGGAACTCTCTGCACTTCCTGGGCTTGTATGTTGGTTTCCTTCATCAGGTTAGGGAAATTTTCAGACATTATTAGTTCAAATGTGTTCTCAATCCCTTGTTTCTTCTCTTCACCTTCTGGTATACCTATGATGCGCATGTTGTTGCGCTCGATGTTATCCCAGAGGTCTCGTAAACCATCTTCATTGTTTTTTATTCTTTTTTCTTTCTGTTGTTCTGTTTGGGTGATCTCTGCTAACTTGTCTTCTAAGTCGCTGATTCGATCCTCTGCTTCATCTAACCTGCTGTTAATTCCTTCAAGTGAGTTCTTTATTTCGGTAACTGTGTTATTTAGTTCTAACTGGTTGTTTGTTATGATTTCTACATCCTTCTCGATGTCCTCTCTAAGCTCCTTAAACATTCTTATCATCAGTATTCTGAACTCTGTCTCTGATAGTTTGGTTACCTCTGCTTCATTTAGATCCATTTCTGGAGGTTTCTTCTGTTCTTTTATTTGGGATATGTTTCTTTGTTTCCTCATTCTGGCTGACTCTCTGTGTTTGCTTCGATGTATTAGGTAGATGCCCTGGAGTTCTTAGTTCCTGCTGGATTAGTATGTAATAAATGTCCTTTGTATTTCACTTGCACTACTTCGTTCTTCTCCCCTGCGTGTGCTCCAAAAGTGACTCTTGTGTTGTGTATATTGTCCTGTTAAAGAAGATCCTTAATTGCTTTTTGCTTGTGAGTAGGTGGGGTTAACTCCTAGGTTGACTAGTTGTGAGACTTGGCTCTGCCCACGCAGAGTATTCTGCTGCATGAAGGTTGACCGCTTAGATGTGGTTTGGCCTCTATGAGCCTGTAGAGAAACCCTCTGGGTGTGTCACTTGTAGGTCAAACCCGGTAGTACTCTGGCTTGGTCTGGAGTTGGCCACTGGGTATGTTGAATCTTGTGCTTCTTAAGCTGGGCACTGCAAGTAATCACTGTGCAAGTCTGTTCACTGTTCTGCGTGATGAGCAGAGAGTCCTTTGATGGGTTATAAGCTTCCCGTTTCTGATAAGATCGGACGGAGAACTCAAAATTGTGCCCCACTGCCGCAATTCCTATGATGTCACTCAAAGTAAGTACAGGATCTAAGTACAGGATCTGACATGTAGTAGTAGATTCCAACAAATCTGTGTTGATTGATTCACTGATTCAACATAATGGCGTCCAAAGAACAGAAGCTATGTGTGACATGGAGCCTTTCCATTTTGATCACAAGATATGGTGAATGCTGCTGCTGAGTGCCATCCAATGGAAAGACAGGGATCTTCAATAAAGGAAGTGGTGTGTCAAAGCTTCGTAACAGTGTGTAACAGGTATCAGCTTGTTCGGTGCAGTCAGTCGGGTATGAGCTTGGAGAGACTGCAGGTTCCCGCTCAAGATCACGGTAAGAAAGCGAGTTTTGCAATAACCTAGTGATCTTTGTGTTGGTGGAAGGTCTTGCCTTCTATTTGTAAAAAACACAACACCACCACGGTCTCACTGGGGGCTGGGCCCATCGGACGCCGACCTGCCATCTGCTTTTCCGCCAACCGACCGACCGACGATTCTTCTCCACTCTCTCCTCTGTTCCTCTCTCTCGGCTCTCCTCTTCTGCAATGGACTTTTGTATGTTGATTTTGTGGCCAGTAACTTTACTGTATTCGTTGATTGTTTCTAATAGCTTTTTGGTGGAGTCTTTAGGGTTTTCTATATATAGAATCATGTCATCCGCAAAGAGTGATAATTTAACTTCTTCATTCTCAATTTGGATGCCTTTTATTTATTTCTCTTGCATGATTGCTCTGGCAAGGACTTCCAACACTATTTTGAAAAGCAGAGGTGGTAGGGGACAGCCCTGTCGTGTTCCTGAACATAGAGCAAAGGATTTCAGTTATTCACCATTAATTATGAGATTAGCAGAGGGCTTGTCATATATGGCATTTATTATGTTAAGTTATTTTCCTTCTATACCTATTTTATTAAGCGTTTTAATCATAAATGAATGTTGTATCTTGTCAAATGCTTTTTCTGCATCAATTGATATAATCATATAATTTTTCTCTTTTATTTTGTTTATATGCTGTACCACATTGATGGATTTCCGGATATTGAACCAACCCTGTTACCCGGGGATGAACTCCACTTTGTCGTGATGAATAATCTTTTAATGCATTGTTGTACTCGATTTGCTAGAATTCTGCTTAGGATTTTTGTATCTGTATTCATCAGAGATATTGGTCTGTAGTTTTCTTTTTATGTGTTGTCTTTACCGGGTGTTTGTATAAGGGAAATGTTGACCTCATAAAATGAGTTAGTGAGTACTGTCTCTTCTTCAATTTTTTGGAAGAGTTTGAGAAGGATTGGTATTAGATCCTCTTCGAAGGTTTGATAGAGTTCACTAGTGAAGCCGTCAGTTCCCGGACTTTTGATTTTGGAAAGGTTTTGGATGACTGATTCAATTTCTGGTGATCGGTCTGTTTAGATTTTCCAATTCTTCATGGTTCAGCCTTGGAATGCTATATGTTTCTAAGAACTTGACCTTGGGTTTCACTTGTTCTTCTTTTTCTAGTTCTTTAAGGTGTAACATGAGGTTATTTATTTGGATTTTTCTTGTTTCTTGAGATAGGCCTGTGATGAGATAAATTTCCCTCTGAAAACTGCTTTCGATGCATCCCAAAAATGTTGGTAGGATGTATTTTCATTGTCATTTGTTTCTATGTATCTTTTGATCTCTCCTCTAACTTCTTCTTTGACCCAGTCATTGTTTAAAAGTATGTTGTTTAATCTCCATGTATTTGTGTGTTTTCCTATTTTGTTTTTGCAGTTGATATCCAATTTCAAAGTCTTGTGATCATAGAGTATGTTTGGTATGATTTCAATCTTCTTAAATTTGCTGAGGCTGATTTATGTCCCAATATATGTTCTATCCTTTAGAATGTTCCATGTACACTAGAAAAGAATGTATAGTCTGATGTTTTAGGATGAAGTGCTCTATATGTCAATTATGTCCATTTCCTCTAATGTGTCATTAGGGCTGCTATTTCATTATTTATTTTTTGTTTGGATGATCTATCCATTGCTGTTAATGATGTACTGAAGTCCCCTAGTATAATTGTGTTTTGGTCAATTTCTCCCATAGATCTGTTAGTAGTTGATTGGTATATTTTTGTGCTCCCTTAACGGGGGCACAAATATTGATGACTATTATGTCTTCTTGTTCTATAGTCCCCTTTACCATTATGAAATATCCATATTTGTCTCTTGTTATTTTTTTCTCTTTAAAGTCTGTTTCATCTGATATTATTATGGCTATAACTGACTTTTTCTGGATTCCCTTCGCTTGCAGTGTCAATTTCCAACCTTTCACTTTGAGTCTATGCTTGTCCTTGTGGCTGAGATGTGTCTTTGGAGGCAGCATATGGTTGGGTTTAGTTTTTTTTTTATCTAATCTGCTACTCTGTGCCTTTTTGTTTGTGACTTGAGTCCATTTACATTTAGAGTGATTATTGATATGTGAGGATTTCCTGTCATTCTATCTTTAGTTTTTCTGGAAAGGCTGTGTCTCCATTGTTTCTTTCCCTTTTTGTTGTTGTCTATTATTTCTGTATGATGATATTCTATGATGTTTCCCTCAGTTTCCTCTTTAATTACAGTATATATTTCAGTTCTGGATTTTTTTTGAGTGGTTACCCTTAAGTTTACCTAAAAGAAAATGTGATATTTAGAGTATTCTATTTTCTTCAGCACGCTTACTTAGTCTATTCCCATAATCCGATTCTGGCCTCTACTCTTCCCCTTTTTATGTTTTGGTTGCCACAAATTGTCCCTGTTGATGGTGGTCGAATAGCCTCCTTTAGTATTTCTTGTAGTGCATGTCGTGTTTTAGAAAATTCCCTCAGCTTCTATATGTCTGGAAATGTATTCATTCCTTCTTCATATCAAAAGTATATCTTTGTTGAATATAAGTTTCTTGGCTCATAATTTCTCTATCTCAATAGTTTGAATATTTGGTTCCCCTCCCTCATGGCTTGCAGAGTTTCTGCGGAAAAATCTGATGATAATCTAATGAGCTTTGCTTTGCAGGTTACCATCTTCTTTTCCCTGGCTGCCTTGAGGATTCTTTCTTTGTTGTTGATTTTAGACAGCTTCAATAAAATTATTACTAAAGGTAATGTCTGAGAGTGTACTGCTTATGTTTTCTTCTAGGACTTTTAGGATTTCCTGTTTACATTTAAGACTTTAGTTTACTTTGCGTTTATTCATATATATGGAGTAAGGAGGCAGTCTAGTTTCTTTCTTTGCATGTATCTGTCCAGCTTTCCCAGCACTGTTTATTTATTAGAGTGTCTTTACCATAGGCTATTTTTTTTGTTTCCTATGTCATAGATTAAATTACCATATCAGCATCAATTTATATCTGGGCTCTCTATTCTTTTCCATTGGTTCATGTGTCTGTATTTATGCCTATACCACACTGTTTAAATGACTACAGCCTTGGAGTATAATTTGATATCAGGTAGCATGATACATCCAACTTACTTTTTCTTAATATTGCCATGGCTATTCTGAGTCTATTATTATACATACACATTTTTAAATTTATTGGGGTGAAAATTATTAGTAAAATTATATAGATTTCAGGTGTACAATTCTTTATTACATCATCTATAAATCCCATTGTGTGTTCACCACCCGGAGTCAGTTCTCCTTCCATCACCATATATTTGAACCCCCTTACCCTTATCTCCCACCCCCAGCCCCCTTACCCTCTGGTAACTACTAAACTATTGTCTGTGTCTATGAGTTTCTGTTTCTCATTTGTTTGTCTTGTTCTTTGTGTTTTTTGGTTTATATACCACATATCAGTGAAATCATATGATTCTCTGCTTTTTCTGTCTGACTTATTTCGCTTATCATTATACTATCAAGATCCATTCATTTTGTCACAAATATTCCTATATCATCTTTTCTTACTGCCAAATAGTATTCCATTGTGTACATATACCACAACTTCTTTATCCATTCATCTATCGAAGGACATTTTGGTTGTTTCCATGTCTTGGCCACCGTAAACAAAGCTGCAATGAACATTGGATCACACGTGTCTTTATCTCTAAATGTTTTCAGATTTTTTCGGTAGATACCCAGGAGAGGGGTTGCTGGGTCATACGGTAATTATATTCGTAATGTTTTGAGGAACCTCCACACTGCCTACCATAATGGCTGCACCAGTCTGCATTCCTAACTACAGTATATGAGAGTTCCTTTCTCTCCACAGCCTCTCCAACACTTGTTACTATTTGTCTTGTTGATGATAGCCATTCTGACTGGGGTGAGGAGATATCTCATTGTGGTTTTTATTTGCATTTCTCTGATGATTAGTGATGTTGAGCATTATTTTCATATATCTATTTGCCATTTGTGTGTACTCTTTGGAGATATGTCTCTTCAGGTCTTCTACCCATTTTTCAATGAGTTGAGTTTCATGAGTTCCTTGTATATTTTAGATATTAGCCCCTTATCGGCAGCACTGTTTACAAAAATCTTTGCCCATTCAGTTGGTTGCCTCTCTATTTTGTGGATGATGTCTTTTGCTGTTCGGAAACTTTTAAGTTTCATATAGTCCCATTTGTTTATTTTAGGTTTACTTCCATTGTCTTTGGAGTTCAATTCATAAAGTGCTCTTTGAACCCATGTCCATAAGTTTAATACCTATGTTTTATTCCATGTGGTTTATCGTGTCAGGTCTTATGCTTAAGTCTTTGATCCATTTTGAATTAATTTTGGTACATGGTGACAGATAGGAGTTCAGTTTCACTCTTTTGCCCATGGCTATCCAATTCTCCCAGCACCATTTATTGAAGAGGTTGTCTTTCCTCCATTGTATGTTTTTAGCTACTTTGTCAAAAATTATCTGTCCGTATTGTGTGGTTTTATTTCTGGGTTCTCAATTCTATTCTATTGGTCTATGTGTCTGTTTTTCTTCCAGCAGCATGCTGTTTTGATTATTGTAGGCCTGTAGTGCAAGCTAAAGTCAGGGAATATGATACCTAGAGTACTGTTATTTTTTTCTAAGATTGCTTTGGCTATTCGGGGTCTTTTGTGGTTCCAAACAAATCTGATGGTTTTTTGTTCTATTTCTTTAAAAATGCCACTGGGATTTTGATGGGGACTGCATTAAATCTTTATACTGCTTTGGGTAATATGGCCTTTTTAACTATGTGATTCTTCCTAACCATGAGCATGGAATGCCTTTCCATTTCTTTGTGTCTTCTTCTATTTCTTTCAAAAATGTCTTTAAGTTTTCAGTATATAGGTCCTTCACATCCTTTGTTAAGTTTATTCCTATGTATTTTATTTTTTATGCTGCAATTGCAAAAGGAATTTTTTTTGTGTATCTTTTTCTCAGATTTCATTGTTAGTATATAGGAATGCAATAGACTTTTTTGTTGTTGTTGTTGTCAAATAATTTCTTTTTTTTTTTTTTTTATTAGTTTCAGGTGCACAAGACAAAGCAAAACTTAGACGTTTATCATTTATATCCCTCACACGGTGTGAACCCCCTTACCCCCATCCACTATCCCTCTGTACGTTCCCCAAATTAATTTTCAAACGCCCATGACCATCTTGTGGTTACCGACTATTTTTCAAAACCTCTCACCTTCCCCTTATCCCCACCCCCCCGCCCCTCTAGCAACCCTCTGTTTTTCCTCCATGTTTCCAAAACTGTCTCTGATTAGTTCATTCACTTATTATTTCTTTAGATTCCACATATAAGTGAGATCATATGGTATTTGTCTTTCTCTTTCTGACTTATTTTACTTCACATAATGTTCTCTAGGTCCATCCATGTTGTTGCAAATGGTAAGATTTCTTTCTTCTTTATGGCTGCGTAATACTCTATTGTATAAATGTACCACAGTTTCTTAATCCAGTCGTCTACTGATGGGCATTTCGGTTGTTTCCAGGTCTTGCCTATTGTGTATAGTGTTGCAATAAACATAGGAGTGCATAAAGATTTTTGAATTGGAGTTTTGGATTTCTCTGGATAGATACCTAGGAGAGGGATTGCTGGATCTTAAGGTAGTTCCATTTTCAGGTTTTTGAGATACCTCCAAACTGTTTTCCATAGTGGCTGCACCAATCTGCATTCCCACCAACAGTGCACCAGCGTTCCCTTTTCTCCACATCCATGCCAGCACTTGCTGTTTGTTGATTTATTGATGATAGCAATCTTGACTGGGGTGAGGTGGTATCTCATTGTGGTTTTTATTTGCATTTCTCTGATGGTTAGTGAGGTTGAACATTTCTTCATATGTCTGTTTGCCATGTGTATGTCCTTTTTAGAAAAATGTCTCTTCATGTCCTCCGCCCATTTTTTAATTGGGTTGTTTGTTTTTTTGGAGTTCATTTGAGTGAGTTTTTTTTATAAATTTGTGATATTAACCCCTCATCAGATATATCGTTGGCAAATATATTTTCCCATTCAGTAGGATTCCTTTTTGTTTTATTGATGGTTTCCTTTGCTGTGAAAAAGCTTTTTAGTTTGATGTAATCCCACATGTTTATTTTTTCTCTTACTTCCCTTGCGCGAGGGGATATATCAGTAAAAATCTTACTCCGGGTAATGTCTGTGAAGTTTCTTCCTATATTTTCTTCTAGGAATTTTATGGTTTCAGATCTTACATTTAAATCTTTAAGCCATTTTGAATTTATTTTTGTATGTGGTGTAAGGAGGTGATCCAGCTTCATCTTTTTGCATGTGTCTGTCCAAGTTTCCCAGCACCATTTATTGAATAGACTGTCTTTACCCCACCGTACATTCTTGCTTCCATTGTCATAGATTAAATGGCCATATAGGCATGGATTTATTTCTGGACTCTCTATTCTGTTCCATTGATCTATGGGTCTGTTTTTATGCCAGTACCATGCTGTTTTGATTACTGTAGCCTTGTAGTATAATTTGAAGTCAGGTATTGTTATACCTCCCACTTTGTTCTTATTTCTCAAGATTGTTGAGGATATCCGGGGTCTTTTGTTATCCCATATAAATTTTAGGATTATATGTTCTATTTCTGTGAAAAATGTCGTTGGTAGTTTGATAGGAATTGCGTTGAATATGTATATTGCCTTAGGCAGTATGGACATTTTAACTATATTAATTCTTCCTATCCATGAACATGGTATGTGTTTCCATCTATTTGTGTCTTCTTTCATTTCTTTCTTCAGTGTCTTATAATTTTCTGATCTTTTACTTCTTTGGTTAAATTTATTCCCAGGTATTTTATAGTCTTTGGAGCAATTGTAAATGGAATTGCTTTTTTAATTTCTCCTTCTGATGTTTTATTATTGGTATATACAAATGCAAATGATTTCTGAATATTAATTTTGTATCCTGCTACTTTACTAAATACATCTATCAGCTCTAATAGTTTCTTGTTGGAGTCTTTAGGGTTCTCTAAATATAGTATCATATCATCTGCATATAATGACTGTTTTACTTCCTCCTTACCGATTTGGATGCCTTTTATTTCTTTTCCTTGTCTGATTGCTGTGGTTAGAACTTCCAGCACTACGTTGAATAGAATTGGAGAAAGTGGGCAACCTTGCCTTGTTCCTGATTTTAAGGGGAATGGTTTTAGCTTTTCCCCATTGAGTATGATGTTAGCTGTGGGTCTATCATATATGGCCTTTATTATGTTGAGATATGATCCCTCTATTCCCACTTTCTTAAGGGTTTTTTATCATGGATGGCTGCTGAATTTTATCAAATGCTTTTTCTGCATCAATTAATATGATCATATGATTTTTCTTTTTCATTTTGTTAATGTGGTGTATCACATTAATTGATTTATGGATGTTGAACCATCCTTGCATACCAGGAGTGAATCCCACTTGATCATGGTGTATGATCTTTTTAATGTATTGCTGAATTCTGTTCGCTAGTATTTTGTTGAGGATTTTTGCATTTATGTTCATTAGCGATATCGGCCTGTAGTTTTCTTTTTTGTGGTGTCTTTGTCTGATTTTGGGATCAGGGTGATAGTGGCTTCGTAAAAAGTGTTTGGGAGTCTTCCTCCTCTGGATTTTTGGAAGAGTTTGAGGAGAATAGGTGACAATTCTTTTTGAACGTTCTGTAAAATTCACCTGTAAAGCCATCTGGTCCAGGGCTTTTGTTTGTTGGGAGATTGTTGATTACTGATTCAATTTCCTTGGTGGTAATCAGTCTATTCAGGTTTTCTGTCTCTTCTTGAGTTAGCCTTGGAAGGTTGTATGCATCTAGGAAATTGTCCATTTCTTCCAGGTTGTCAAATTTGTTGGCATACAGTTGCTCATAGTAATTTCTTAAAATTTTTTGTATCTTTGCGGTGTCTGTTGTCACTTCTCCTCTTTCATTACTGATTTTATTAATTTGGGTCCTCTCTTTTTTTTAATGAATCTGGCTAAAGGTTTGTCAATTTTGTTTATCTTCTCTAAGGACCAACTCTTGGATTCATTGATCTTTTGTATTGTTTTTCTGGTTTCTATTTCATTTATTTCCGCTCTGATCTTTATTATCTCCTTCCTTGTACTCCCTTTGGGCTTATTTTGTTGTTCTTTTTCCAGATCCCTTAAGTGTGAAGATAAACTGTTGATTAGTGATGTTTCTTGTTTCTTTAGGTAGGCCTGCAGTGCTATGAACTTCCCTCTTAGGACTGCTTTCGCGGCATCCCATAGATTTTGGGTCGTTGTATTTTCATTTTTGTTTGTCTCGAGATATCTTTTGATTTCTTCCTTGATCTCATGCTTGACCCATTCATTTTTTTTTTCTCCAAAGAGGACATACAAATGGCAAATAGACATATGAAAAAATGCTCAACATCATTAATCATCATAGAAATGCAAATCAAACCACAATGAGATATCACCTCAGCCCAGTCAGAATGGCGATCATCAACAACACAAATAGTAACAAATGTTGGAGAGGTTGTGGAGAAAAAAGAACCCTCATACACTGTTGGTGGGAATGCAGACTGGTGCAGCTGTTATGGAAGGCAGTGTGGAGGTTCCTCAAAAAATTACGAATAGAATTGCCATATGACCCAGCAATCCTTCTCCAGGGTATCTACCCAAAAAATCTGAAAACATTTAGAGATAAAGACACGTGTGCCCCCATTCATTATTTAGTAACATATTATTCAGCTTCCATGAATTTGTGTGTCTTCCAGTTTTTTTCCTGTAGTTCATTTCTAATTTCATAGCACTGTGTTCAGAGAAGACAATTGGTATGATTTCAATTTTCTTAAATTTGTCCAGACTTTCTTTGTGGCCTAACATATGGTCTATCTTGGAGAATGTTCCATGTGCACTTGAGAAGAACTTGTATTCTGCAACACTGGGGTGGAATGCTCTGAAAATATCGATTAAATCCAACCGGTCCAATGTGTCATTTAAGGCTGTTATTTCCGTATTGATTTTCTGTCTGGAAGACCTGTCCCTTGTTGTCAGAGGTGTGTTGAAATCCCCTACTATGATAGTGTTACTGTTGATCTCTGTCTTTATGTCAGTCAATATCTGCTTTATATATTTAGGTGCTCCTATGTTGGGTGCATAGATGTTTACTAAGGTTATGTCCTCTTGTCGAATTGATCCCTTTATTATTATATAGTGCCCATCTTTGTCTTTTAATATTTTCTTCATTTCAAAGTGTATTTTGTCAGAGATAAGTATTGCAACTCCAGCTTTTTTCTCATTTCCATTTGCATGGAATATCTTACTCCAACCCTTCACTTTCAGCCTGTATGTGTCTTTTGGTCTGAGGTGAGTCTCTTGTATACAGCATATACAAGGGTCTTGCTTTCTTATCCACTCAGCCACCGTATGTCTCTTGATTGGAGCATTTAAACCATTTACATTTAAAGTGATTATTGATAAGTACATAGTTATTGCCATTTTTAAATTTGTGGTTAGATTGTTTTCATCTTTCTTCTATTTACAGAAGTCCTTTTAGTATTCCTTGCAATGCTGGCCTGGTGGTAATGAATTCCTTTAGCTTATTCTTTTCTGGGAAGCTCTTTATCTCTTTGTCAATTTTAAATGATAGCCTTGCTGGATAAAGCAACCTAGGTTGTAGGCCTTTGTTTTCCATCACTTTGAGTATCTCATGCCATTCCCTCCTTGCCTTCAATGTTTCTGCAGAAAAGTAATTTGATAGTCTTATGGGAGTTCCCTGGTATGTAACCCTCTGTCTTTCTCTTGCTGCTTTTGGGATCCTCTCTTTGTCTTTAATCTTTGCCATTTTAAGTATAATGTGTCTTGGAGTGGACCTGTTTGGGTTTATCCTGGTTGGAACTCTCTGCACTTCCTGGGCTTGTATGTTGGTTTCCTTCATCAGTTTAGGGAAATTTTCAGACATTATTAGTTCAAATGTGTTCTCAATCCCTTGTTTCTTCTCTTCACCTTCTGGTATACCTATGATGCTCATGTTGTTGCGCTTGATGTTATCCCAGAGGTCTCGTAAACCATCTTCATTGTTTTTTATTCTTTTTTCTTTCTGTTGTTCTGTTTGGGTGATCTCTGCTAACTTGTCTTCTAAGTCGCTGATTCGATCCTCTGCTTCATCTAACCTGCTGTTAATTCCTTCAAGTGAGTTCTTTATTTCGGTAACTGTGTTATTTAGTTCTAACTGGTTGTTTGTTATGATTTCTACATCCTTCTTGATGTCCTCTCTAAGCTCCTTTAACATTCTTATCATCAGTATTCTGAACTCTGTCTCTGATAGTTTGGTTAACTCTGCTTCATTTAGATCCATTTCTGGAGGTTTCTTCTGTTCTTTTATTTGGGATATGTTTCTTTGTTTCCTTATTCTGGCTGACTCTCTGTGTTTGCTTCGATGTATTAGGTAGATGCCCAGGAGTTCTTAGCTCCTGCTGGATTAGTATGTAATAAAAGTCCTTTATATTTCACTTGCACTACTTCGTTCTTCTCCCCTGCGTGTGCTCCAAAAGTGACTCTTGTGTTGTGTATATTGTCCTGTTAAAGAAGATCCTTAATTGCTTTTTGCTTGTGAGTAGGTGGGGTTAACTCCTAGGTTGACTAGTTGTGAGACTTGGCTCTGCCCACGCAGAGTATTCTGCTGCATGAAGGTTGACCGCTTAGATGTGGTTTGGCCTCTATGAGCCTGTAGAGAAACCCTCTGGGTGTGTCACTTGTAGGTCAAACCCGGTACTACTCTGGCTTGGTCTGGAGTTGGCCACTGGGTATGTTGAATCTTGTGCTTCTTAAGCTGGGCACTGCAAGTAATCACTGTGCAAGTCTGTTCACTGTTCTGCGTGATGAGCAGAGAGTCCTTTGATGGGTTATAAGCTTCCCGTTTCTGATAAGATCGGACGGAGAACTCAAAAATTGTGCCCCACTGCCGCAATTCCTATGATGTCACTCAAAGTAAGTACAGGATCTAAGTACAGGATCTGACATGTAGTAGTAGATTCCAACAAATCTGTGTTGATTGATTCACTGATTCAACATAATGGCGTCCAAAGAACAGAAGCTATGTGTGACATGGAGCCTTTCCATTTTGATCACAAGATATGGTGAATGCTGCTGCTGAGTGCCATCCAATGGAAAGACAGGGATCTTCAATAAAGGAAGTGGTGTGTCAAAGCTTTGTAACAGTGTGTAACAGGTATCAGCTTGTTCGGTGCAGTCAGTCGGGTATGAGCTTGGAGAGACTGCAGGTTCCTGCTCAAGATCACGGTAAGAAAGCGAGTTTTGCAACAACCTAGTGATCTTTGTGCTGGTGGAAGGTCTTGCCTTCTATTTGTAAAAAACACAACACCACCACAGTCTCACTGGGGGCTGGGCCCACCGGACGCCGACCTGCCATCCGCTTTTCCGCCAACCGACTGACCGACGATTCTTCTCCACTCTCTCCTCTGTTCCTCTCTCTCGGCTCTCCTCTTCTGCAATGGACTTTTGTATGTTGCTTTTGTGGCCAGCAACATTACTGTATTCGTTGATTGTTTCTAATAGCTTTTTGGTGGAGTCTTTAGGGTTTTCTATATATAGAATCATGTCATCCGCAAAGAGTGATAATTTAACTTCTTCATTCTCAATTTGGATGCCTTTTATTTATTTCTCTTGCATGATTACTCTGGCAAGGACTTCCAACACTATTTTGAAAAGCAGAGGTGGTAGGGGACAGCCCTGTCGTGTTCCTGAACATAGAGCAAAGGATTTCAGTTATTCACCATTAATTATGAGATTAGCAGAGGGCTTGTCATATATGGCATTTATTATGTTAAGTTATTTTCCTTCTATACCTATTTTATTAAGCGTTTTAATCATAAATGAATGTTGTATCTTGTCAAATGCTTTTTCTGCATCAATTGATATAATCATATAATTTTTCTCTTTTATTTTGTTTATATGCTGTACCACATTGATGGATTTCCGGATGTTGAACCATCCCTGTTACCCGGGGATGAACCCCACTTTGTCGTGATGAATAATCTTTTTAATGCATTGTTGTACTCAATTTGCTAGAATTCTATTTAGGATTTTTGCATCTGTATTCATCAGAGATATTGGTCTGTAGTTTTCTTTTTATGTGTTGTCTTTACCGGGTGTTTGTATCAGGGAAATGTTGACCTCATAAAATGAGTTAGTGAGTACTGTCTCTTCTTCAATTTTTTGGAAGAGTTTGAGAAGGATTGGTATTAGATCCTCTTCGAAGGTTTGATAGAGTTCACTAGTGAAGCCGTCAGTTCCCGGACTTTTGATTTTGGAAAGGTTTTGGATGACTGATTCAATTTCTGGTGATCGGTCTGTTTAGATTTTCCAATTCTTCATGGTTCAGCCTTGGAATGCTATATGTTTCTAAGAACTTGACCTTGGGTTTCACTTGTTCTTCTTTTTCTAGTTCTTTAAGGTGTAACATGAGGTTATTTATTTGGATTTTTCTTGTTTCTTGACATAGGCCTGTAATGAGATAAATTTCCCTCTGCAAACTGCTTTCGATGCATCCCAAAAATTTTGGTAGGAAGTATTTTCTTTGTCATTTGTTTCTATGTATCTTTTGACCTCTCCTCTAACTTCTTCTTTGACCCAGTCATTGTTTAAAGGTATGTTGTTGTTTAATTTCCATGTATTTGTGTTTTTTCCTATTTTCTTTTTGCAGTTGACATCCAATTTCAAAGTCTTGTGATCATAGAGTATGTTTGGTATGATTTCAGTCTTCTTAAATTTGCTGAGGCTGATTTATGTCCCAATATATGTTCTATCCTTTAGAATGTTCCATGTACACTAGAAAAGAATGTATAGTCTGATGTTTTAGGATGAAGTGCTCTATATGTCAATTATGTCCATTTCCTCTAATGTGTCATTAGGGCTGCTATTTCATTATTTATTTTTTGTTTGGATGATCTATCCATAGCTGTTAATGATGTACTGAAGTCCCCTAGTATAATTGTGTTTTGGTCAATTTCTCCCATAGATCTGTTAGTAGTTGATTGGTATATTTTTGTGCTCCCTGATCGGGGGCATAAATATTGATGACTGTTATGTCTTCTTGTTGTATAGTCCCCTTTACCATTATGAAATGTCCATATTTGTCTCTTGTTATTTTTTTTCTCTTTAAAGTCTGTTTCATCTGATATTATTATGGCTATAACTGACTTTTTCTGGATTCCATTTGCTTGGACTGTCAATTTCCAACCTTTCATTTCAGTCTATGCTTGTCCTTGTGGCTGAGATGTGTCTTTGGAGGCAGCATATGGTCGGGTTTAGTTTTTTGATCTAATCTGCTGCTCTGTGCCTTTTTGTTTGTGAGTTCAGTCCATTTACATTTAGGGTGATTATTGATATGTGAAGATTTCCTGTCATTCTATCTTTAGTTTTTCTGGCAAGGCTGTGGCTCCATTTTTTCTTTGCCTTTTTGTTGTTGTCTATTATTTCTGTATGGTGGTATTCTATGATGCTTCCCTCAGTTTCCACCTTAATTACAGTATATATGTCAGTTCTGGATTTTTTTTTTTTTTGAGTGGTTACCCTTAAGTTTACTTAAAAGAAAATTTGATATTTAGATTATTCCATTTTCTTCAGCACGCTTACTTACTCCATTCCCATATTCCGGTTAAGGCCTCTACTTTCCCCCTTTTTATGTTTTGGTTGCCAAAGATTGTCCCTGTTGATGGTGGTCAAATAGCCTCCTTTAGTATTTCTTGTAGTGCACGTCGTGTTTTAGAAAATTCCCTCAGCTTCTATATGTCTGGAAATGTCTTCATTCCTTCTTCATATCTAAAGGATATCTTTGTTGAATATAAGATTCTTGGTTCATAATTTCTCTATCTCAATAGTTTGAATATTTGGTTCCCCTCCCTCATGGCTTGCAGAGTTTCTGCTGAAAAATCTGATGATAATCTAATGAGCTTTCCTTTGCAGGTTACCATCTTCTTTTCCCTGGCTGCCTTGAGGATTATTTCTTTGTTGTTGATTTTAGACAGCTTCAATACAATGTGTCTTGGAGAAGGCCTTTTGGGATTGAGGTAATTAGGTGTTCAATTTGCTTCTTGGATTTCAGGATCCAGTTCTGTCCACAAGATGGGAAGTTCTCATCAACAATTTGTTTGAATATATTCTCTGTTCCCTTCTCTCTTTTTTCTCCTTCTGGTATGCTTATTATTCTTATATTGTTCTTTCTGATGGAGTCAGAATGTTCTTGTAGAGTTCTTTCATTTCTTTAAATCTCAATTCTCTTTCTTCCATCCATGTCATTTCCAGGTTTCTATCTTCGATGTCACTGATTCTTCCCTCCATCTCGTCAACTCTACTTCCTAAGCTGATTATTTCATTCTTAATTTCTTCTATTGAGTTCTTAATCTCCAGAAATTCTATTGGTTTGTTTTTTAAAATTTTTAATATTTTTCGTAAAATGCTCACGTTGTTCTTTGATTTTGTTTCTGAGTTCATTAAATTGCCTTTCTGTGTTTTCTTGCAACTCGTTGAGTTTTTTCAGAACTGCAATCTTGAATTCTCAGTCATTTAAGTCACATATTTTGTTATATTTAAGTTCCTTTTCTGGAGACTTTTCACTTTCTTGCTGAACTGTCTTGTTGCCTTTGTTATTCATGGCAATTACTGATTTATTATGGCTCTTCCTAGCCATCTACAGGAGTAGCTTCAGCAACAGGTTGATAGGAAGAGGTCTTTCTTTAGTTTTCCAGTACTTGTTGGTAGACTATTTTATTTTGTGTCCGACTATAGCCCTTTATTTTTCTCTCACACGGTCATGCTAAGTTTTCTCTGCACTATTCCAGCTTCTCACACAATGGTGTGATTCCCTGGGAGACAGTTTTCTCCTCTTATAAGTTCACCTGGGTCACAGGGTGCAGTTTCCCAGTGGTAAGCTGAGAGCTTTTGAAGTTCCAAAGGTCTTCCTGCACCTGATTCAGAGCCGTATGTTTCAGCAGTTCTGTTTACACCTGCAGGTATCCGCCCATATAGGTGGGTCCAGGGGTGTAGTGAGTTGAGAGAGGTGGCCCAGAACAATAGCAGCTACCACCACCACAGCTGGTCCTGCTTCCACAGCTCCCTGCCCTTTGCTGGAACTAGTTGGGCTGTGAATCTGTGTATGCGATCCATAGTTCTCAAAAGAGCAAATATTCTGTTCTTTTGATCTGACACTGTTACTGTTCTGCTTCTAGTACCAGGGAGGTGCGGGCAGGGCAAGCTCTGGGAAGGTAGGGAGAGGGCGGCAAGTCTCAGTGCCTAAGGCTTCTGTTCTCTGCTCATCAGTGAGGGCTTAAACCACCGTATTCAGCCTTCTTCCCTCAGTCTTTGCTCCGAGGTCTCTGCCATAAGTGTTGGGTTCAGCCGTGTTACATGCTGCCCCATGAGCCCTGTGTGCCATAAGCAGGACCCTAGCAGTCAGGGTTTTTCCCTCTCCCACATCTGTGGTAGATCTAGGATGCAGCTAGCTTGGAGCACTTAGCTAGGTCTTTGTCCTGCACCTGCACATCTCTGTCTCCGCACTTCTCCCTTTCCCCCTCCCCCCTCACATGATTTGCCCACCTTTAGGGAAATTCAGTAGTGGGCCTCTTCATCTTGCCTGTCTGCTGTGCAGGGAGTCCTTTGTGGAGTTATTGTGGTTCGATTAGTTGTAAATTCCAGGGGAGTTTTACGGAGGCTCACCTCACGCCACAATTTTGATGACATCCCTTTTTTTTGTTGTTCTTTTGGGTGATCGCTGTTAACTTGTTTTCTACATCACTGATTCGATGCTCTGCTTCATCTAACTGGCTGGTAATTCCTACAAGGGTGTTCTTTATTTCAGGTATTGTATTCTTTTTTTATACCTCGTTTTTCATTATGATCACTCTATCCTTCTTTATGTAGTCACTAAGTTCCTTAAATATTCTTATCATCAGTGTTCTTAACTCTGTCTCTGATAGGTTGGTACCTCTATTTCATTTGGCTCCAATTCTGGTTGTTTTTTCTGTTCTTTTATTTGGGACATGTTTCTTTGTTTCCCCATGCTGGCTGACTCTATGTGTTTGCTTTGATGTATTAGGTAGATCCCCGAGGGTTCTTGGTTTTTGCTGGGATATCTTATGTAGTATGTGTCCTTTATATTTCACTTGCACCACTTCCTTCTTCTCCTGTGAGTGTGCTCCTTAGGTGAGAATAGTGTTGTATGTATTGTCCTGTTAAAGTTGATCTTTAATTGCTTTTGGCTTGTCACTAGTTGTGAGACTTATCTGCCCACAGTGGATGTTCTGCTGTGTGAGGGTTGACCGCTCAAATGAAGCTTGGTCCTATGGGCACTTGTGTCTATAGAGAATTCCCCTGGGTCTGTCATTTGTAGGTCAAACCCAGTAATACCTGGTTTGGTCAGGAGTTGGCCTCTGAGTGTGTTGAATCTCATGCCTCTTGAGATGGGCCTTGCTTTAGGGCAATTTCAGAGGAAAGCAAATCACCAAGTGCAACAACAACAGCAACAACAACAAAGAAAAAAACAAATACTCTCACATGTAACCCACACTTAACCCACACTTTGGAAAGAATTTCAAAAATACAAATACAAAACAGAGCAGAAAGCCCAGCATCAGTCTTAGCTTAAGCCCACCAAGTAATCTTTAGGTTGTCCTCTGCCGTACCCAAGAGTCCTCCGAGACTTGTGCAGGCAGAGCCAGTCACCTGGTGCCCAGAGTGATCCTGGGACTGTAGTTTTAGATGAGCGGGGCTCTGAGGTGTGGATGGTAGTTTTTAGAAAGTCAGTGCAGTTTCTGCTCTTGCCTGCACATATGCACACAGAGAGTACCACAGCAGGCCCTGTGCCCAGGACTCCTGATTCTTAGGGCACTTCTTCTGTGAGTGTGTGTGTGTGTGTGTGTGTGTGTGTGTGTGTGTGTATGGTGGGAGATTTCACCTGCTGAAAGCCCAGAGCTGCATCTGCTACCTACTGCTGACCCCTGGGAGTGTCTCTGCATGTTAATTGCCCTGCCCCAGGCAGGCCAGAATATGTTGGGGCTGGAGATAGAGGAGTCTTTTCTCTCCCAGCCCAGTAACGTCACACTCTTCCAGGCCTCTTCCCTGGGTCAGAGATGCAAGCCGGGGCTTCCCAGATCTTGAGTGCTAAGGTTCCTCTGTAATCTGACACTACTCCACAGTTCAGGGGCCAGCTTGAGTCTTGAAGGGTGGGGTTAGGATTAGGAGAGTGAGGGGGAGGGGCCCAGGTATGGAGTTCATGTCCTTTTCCTATCTAAGGCTCAGCTGGAGGTCCTCAGCTGAGGTTACTGCCTCAAATGCTGAATATGCTGCTCTCAGCAGGAGAGATCAGCTGTGGCAAGCAGGGAAAGAGCCCACCTCCTGGCTCTTGTGGTCTCTGTTCTGTCCTGGGACCCCCTTCATCTCTGCAGCAATGGATGCGGGCCGTGTCTTCACTCTGTTCCCTTCCCTGTACCCTGCTCACCCAATTTTCCCACCTGATTCAAGTAATCCTCGTGCGTGTCACTTAGCTGTTCTGTGTGATGAGCAGAGAGTCCTTTGAAGGGTTACAGATGTTCAACTTGTGGCAAGTTCCAGTGGAGAACTCAAGAAGACCACCTCACAGTCTCCATTCCTATGACATCACTCCTGTTCCTGTCCTAAAAGAATCCGAGTTTCTGTGTGGTTACACTTTTCTAAAAGCCTCCTATCATGGGTCATGCCAGGAAGCCTGCCTTCCTTTTACATACAGATTCTAAGAACACTGACAAATGTCCCTCCAATTTGGCCATTACACTGCACAAATCTTAGAGACTCAGGAGAGCAGATGATGGACGCCATCTCCTCTTTGTCTTGGTGAACTCAGTGACCATTGCATGGCAGAGAAAAAGGCATGAGCTGTCTGCTCCCTGGTCAGCAGCTCAGGCAGATGCATACCTTCCCTGTGGCAGTGCCAGGGTATGGAAATGTCCCACAACACAATTTCTAGGGCAAATGGTTATTGCTGTTGGGCAGTGTGCAAAGCAGAATGCTTCCCAGCTGACATGCCCTACCACCCTGTTGACCATGACATAGAGCAAAGCCAAGGTTGGTGTTTCCATAAGACTGACCTGCCATAATTGTGACTGAAGAAAGGATTGTTGTCCCTGGAGTACAAGTCAGCTACCCATACATTACTCAAGGCCTTTTTCTGCTATGTTTGTCACCTCAGGGGAAAGATTTCTTTCACGTGACAAGAATATGAAGAAATGTGGTTTATTTGGGGTTTCTATCTTTACTGCATATGCTGATTGGGACCATTCAGTGTACTGTGTTTATGGCATCAGTAACTCGACACAGGGGTTTCTTTCACTCTATGTGTCTGCCCTCCTATGGCACTAGATGAGTGACACTCTTGGTCAGATCTCTGTCGTCCCAGAGTTCACAATTGCCCAAAGTTCAGATGCTTTTTTTATGAGTGGTACCACAGTTCAGTGTACACATAAACATACATAGATTAAAGCACCCACCACAGATATCTATCTATCTATCTATCTATCTATCTATCTATCTATCTATCTATCTATATACACACACATATATACTATTCACATGCTCAGATGCATGGTTACATATGGACATTGTAGGTATTATTTTTAAATAGTGGGTAATATATGGGCACCGATGTTTTGTGACTCTCTACCTAGCTGCTCATGCCACCTTGGATGCTCACAAATGTAATTTCTCCTCCCATTAGATTTTCAAGAAATGATGGAAAAACTGGGGTTCCCCTGGCAAGGGTTGAACAGAGAATGGGACACATGATGGAGATGTAGGGCCTTGCAAGAGGTAACGTTGAGAACCCAAGTCCTGTGTGCCAGTGTTCTCAACCCTCCCTGTGCCCCTCAGACTTTCACAGAGTGATTTGTCCACATTGGTCTTCTCCAAGACACCATCCAGAAACATCAAATAGATTTTTGCAGAGCTCTCTTTGTGCCTACCTCTTTCTTCATTCAGTCTCACATTCCTTCCACTACCACCGCTGATCTTAGTCAGGACTTCACAACCTATTTTCCTATGTACACACTGATTCTCATCTGGGAGCTTATACCTTGTCACACACTTCTAAATTGCCCAGCAGGACTTGGCCTCAGGAAGGAGTTATTGTCCTGTAGAGGCAGTAAGCCAAACACAAACTGCCCTGTAAAGGTTTCTTAAGGCATTCAGCACAAAGAGCAAATCCTGCTTATCTTGCCCTATCCTTTTCTGTATGGATAAAGCAAGTACACAAGATATTTCACATTCATGCAGGAGGCCTTCACAATGGCAACAGATATCTGCATTTCTGTATTTAAAACCCTGGGTGTAAATGTAATGTGATTTCAAGGGCAAGGTGTCTGCCCACTGAGTCAATCGGTGAGTCCGCCATGTGGTCGCACATTGACTTCCATTGATTTACTCATGTGGGTGTGTGCCTGCTTGTCATGTGTATGTGTTGGGGGCACTATAGATCCTGAGAGGCAGAGGGCCGATCATGAAATTTGGCCTAGTAGAACATGAGCTAGAAGTGTCTGCCTATGAAAGAGATGGCACAATTGGTCCACTTGGTTCTTTTGCACACCACAGACATGAGGAATGGATCTGCTGTGGAAGTTTCAGAGGTTTGCATGAGCTATCTGGAGTGATACTGAAAGAGAAATAAGGAAGCTGAGCAGTGTCGCCTTCTGAGTTTTGTGTGTATGATGGATTATGTGGGCTTAATGAGCAGACAACCTCCAGGGGTGGGATAGGATCTGCAGCCTGTGGAATGAGCTGTGTAGGGGACAGAGGCAGGCTTCTGGAAGTGGAGACGAGAGTACAGCAGGAAGTGCAATTCCTGACAGGCAGTGGTTCTTTCTAATAGGCTACAGTCTGTGGGGTTGGGGTTAAGAGGAAGGCAGGCTGCTTTAACAATGAAGCCTTATCGTGTGTGAAGGTGCCAGACACAGGGTGCAGCCAAATGAGCAGGGTCTATAGTAAAACGTGACCCCCTGCTGTCCCCAGTCCCTGTGGTTTAGGCAGCTTCATGTATACCCTTTCTCTTGGATGGTGGCCACACAACGATACAACACAAGACACATGACTTTCTGAGTTAGGGGTCACTAGCCCTAGGAGTGGTAATGGGAATGTTGACAGTTTGCAGGCACTCCTGACCTCTGCATGAGGGAGCGGCATTTAAGGCAGTGTGTAGGAAGTGTAGCTGTGCAGTGTGAGGTTACCCTTGTACCACGCTGCCTGGGCCTTTCTCCTATCATCCTGGAGGAAGGGACTGTGGGTCAGCGAATGAGAGTGTCCTGCATTGGGCCAGTTGTGACACTGCTGGTCTTCTTGCTCTGATAACTGGGTGAAAAGAGACAAGCCAGGGACAGGTCACTTCCCTGCAGAAGGAATGGCCTCATATGAAATCCTTTGGGTGCCCATGTTCTCACCTGTGCTGGCAAAATGCAAATAGGTAATGTCAAGGAGAGTGGAGTCAGGCTGAAATGCTTTTGCCAAGTGGTGCCCCATGAGTGTTTCTTCCCCAGTGGTCTATGTGTCGGAGATGGCGTTACTCACACTATATCACGGATAGGATAAGCACTTCTGATCTTGTCCAGTACCTTCTGGAGGTTACCGGCAATTAGTGTGAGTGTTGACACAGAGGAGGTCATCTCTCCTCAGGAGATATTGCAGTGAAGCTATAGGGTAGCCATACCGATGTACTTTCACCTCCACAGGACGCATTGATTGTCAGTGGTTTCCTTGCATTTTAGGGTGCCTCAGGCCACAGGAGGGCCGAAGCCCTGGAGTAGATTCACCAGGGGTGGAGTAGATTGAGGCAAGGGGTGCAGGCAGGAGGGATTTGGTGGCAAGCACCTAGTCTGCTCCTTCCAAAGTGGACAGTGGTGGTGAAGAAACCATTGTAATTCAGGTGGGCGGATAGGGACTTACTGCTTCAGCTGGGCTACAAGGTTTATCAGTGTGCCTGCGAAGTCTCTCACTGTTGAGGATAAATTGGATCCTGCATGAGGCTATCTGTCTCCGCCATACTGTCTGATGTCCCTCATGCTGTCTGATCACTCTGAGCACACTAAGGATGCACTGACCAACAACCTCTCTCAGAGCGGGGAGGCTTTGAGAGCCACTTTCAGCAGTCCCTGTGCTTCCCTGCAAGGAAATCTGTATATCACTGGCTGCTTGTCAAGGTACAGCCTCAGAGGGTGTATGATCCATCACATAAATGTAGACAGTGTCAGGAGGCCTTGGTGCTGGACAGGATGGATGGTCCACTCTGCCTGATGCTCACACTGAAGGAAAGGAACCCTGCATTTCCAGCACCAAATTTTATGCTAGGGTTACTCCTGGCACCTCTCATGTTGAGTTTCTAAAATCTGTCTGCAGGCAAAATGGAAAGGGTTTCCAGTGACCCTTGGATCGGGTTGTGTTGGTACACCCTCCGGGCCATGGTGGACTCCAGTAGGAGCCGTAGTTCTTTAATAGCCTTTACTCTCTGCTCTCCATGACTGGGAAAGACACACACAGAGTTAATGATGTGGTTTTGTGTAGGAAGGGAGTGTCTTCTATCCTTTCCTAAATAAACAATGGCTCATACACACCAGGGATGGGTGCAGATTCAGCCTAGCCTTGGATTATGCAGAGCGTCAATTTCATTCATGAGTCCAGCTGGGAAGAAAGCCTGAGACTGCCATAAGTAGAGGTGTGTGTCCTTGATCAGTCTTTGATCCAGCCTTGAGAATAGTTGGCACTGTGCCTTGGGAACACAGTTGGGCAGAGGTGGAACCCTGTGAAAGCAGTTGAAAACTTCTCATGGGGTGCAATTCTTAGATGTTGTTCCAAGTAAAAGGCACACACACTGAAAATTCACAATAATTACACACAGATACCGGGCTGCTTGCAGGGAAGGTAAATATCAAGATCTTGTTTTGATTTTCAGGGCATAGTGACACAACCGCATAATTCCTAGTCCTTTCAGGATGCAAGCTCTCCCTGCAATCATGAGCATGTACGAGCAGGTAGGTTTCATTTATCTAAAGGGAATGACTGTGGTGGGTGGTCACTGTCTTTGTCTTACAAAATAATACTTAAGATATCCATCTGTCCCTGCATCTGAGAATGTGATTTTATATATATATAAAATATATTTATATAATATTCATATATTCATATATATGTTATGTATGTTATTCACATACTCATATGCAGGATTACATAAGGACATTTTAGGTATGATTTAAGGTATATATAAATATATATATATATATATATATATATATATATATACACACACACACTCATACATATATATACACATATATGTATATGTATATATATATATGTATATATATATACATATATATATATATGCATATACATCTATGGTGTGTGCATTCACCTATGTATGTGTATGCGTACACTGAAATGTTATACCTCTAATAATAAAGTATCTGAACTTAGGGCAATTGAGAACTCTGGGACAACAGAAATATAACTAAGAGTGTCCCTGATGCAGTGCCATTTGAAGGCAAACACACTGAAGGAGTGTCTTTGCACCCCTTGGGATGGAAAAAAAGAGAAAGAAACACCTGTGTCGACAGACCGATGCCATAGACACAGTAGACCAAATGGTCCAAAACAGCATATGCAGGAGAAAGAAACCCCAAATCAACCACATTTCTTTATGCTCTTGTCAAGCAAATGAGAAATATTTCTCGAAGGAATTCTGGAAAAATGGCAGAGTGAGGTGAGCCTCTGTAAAGCTCCCCTGGAATTTACAAAGAATCGAACAACAAAAACTCCACAAAGGTCTACCTGCACAGCAGACAGGCAAGACTAAGAGGCACACTACCGGCTGAAATCACCTACATGTGGGAGATTCGCGCGAGTAAGGGAGGAGGAAAGGGAGAAGTGCGCGAGACGGAGCCGCGCGGGCACAGGACTCAGACCTAGCTCAGTGCGCCGAGCTCGCTGCTTCCCGGAACTACCGCAGCTGCGAGTGAGGGAAGAACTCAGATTGCTAGGGCTCCGCAAGGGCTCCACAGGGCTGACGGGACAGCATATAACACGGCTGAACACAATGCTCACGGCAGAGACCTCGGGAAAAGACTAAGGGAAAAAGGCTGAAAACGGTGGTTTAAGCCCGCACTGCCAGGCAGAGAACGGAGCCTTAGGCACTGAGACTAGCCGCCCCCTACGTCCCCTCCCAGAGCTCGCCCCGCCCCCACCTGCCCGGTACTAGAAGCGAAAGAGTAGCAGTGTCAGATCAAAACAACAGAAAATTTGGTATATTTGAGAACTGTGGCCCACAGACACAAATTCACAGCCCAACTAGTTCCAGCAAAGGGGAGAGAGCTGTGGAAGCAGGACCAGCTGTGGTGGTCATTGCCGCCATTGCTCTGGGCCACCTCTCACAGGTTATCCCGCCCCTGGCCCCACCTATCTGGGCGGATCACTGCAGGAGTAAACAGAACTGCTGAACCATAATGGGCTCTGAATTAGGAGCTGGAAGAGCTTTGGAACATCAAAAGCTATCCACATACCCACCGGGACATTGCGCCCTGTGACCTAGATGAACTATTAACAGAGGAGAAGCCCGTCTCCCAGGGAATCCCCCCAGTGAGTGAGAAGCAAGAATAGTGCAGAAAAATATAGCACTACCTTGTGAGAGAGGAAAACAAAAGCCTGTAGTAGGAGAAAAAGTAAAAAATTCTACCAACAAGTACTGGAAAACTAAAGAAAGACCACTTCCTATCAACTTGTTGCAGCGGTCACTCCTGTAGATGTCTAGGAAGAGAAATAGTAAACCAGTAATCGCCATGAATAACCAAGGCAACAAAATAGCTCACAAAGAAAGTGAAAAATCTCCAGAAGAGGAACTTAAAGATACAGAAATATGGGACTTAAATGACAGAGAATTTAAGACTGCAGTTCTGAAAACACTCAACGAGATAAAAGAAAACACAGATAGGCAGTTAAATGAACTCAGAAACTCAATTAAAGAACAGCATGAGCATTTTACGAAAGATATTGAAACTAAACCCAACCTTATGCTGTCTCCAAGAGACACATCTCAGCTACAAGGACAAGCATAGACTCAAAGTGAAAGGGTGGAAATTGACACTCCAAGCAAATGGAACCCAAGAAAATCAGGTGTAGCCATAATGATATCAGATGAAACAGACTTCAAGGTGAAAAAGATAACGAGACATAGATGGACATTTCATAATGGTGAAGGGGACTGTACAACAAGAAGACATAACAGTCATCAATATTTATGCCCCCAATCAGGGAGCACCGAAATATACCAAGCAACTACTAACAGTAGTAAAGGGAGAAATTGATCAAAACACAATTATTGTAGGGGACTTAAATACATCATTGACAGCTATGGATAAATCATCCAAACAGAAAAAAAAATAGCGAAATAGTAGCCCTAAATGACACATTAGATGAAATTGACATAATTGACATTTATAGAGCACTTCATCCTAAAACATAAGACTACAGATTATTTTCTAGTGTACATGGAACATTCTCAAGGATAGACCATATATTGGGTCATAAAATCAGAATCAACAAATTTAAGAAGATTGAAATCATACCATGCATATTCTCTGATCACAAGGCTTTGAAATTGATATCAACTGTAAAAAGAAAGCGGGAAAAAATGCAAATACATGGAGACTAAACAACATACTTTTAAAGAAGGACTGGGTGAAACAAGAAATTAGAGGAGAGATCAAAAGATACTTAGAAACAAATGACAATGAAAATAAATCCTACCAAAATTTTTGGGATGTAGCGAAAGCAGTTTTAAGAGGGAAATTTATCTCATTACAGGCCTATATCAAGGAAAAAGAAAACTCACAAATAAATAACCTCATGTTACACCTTAAAGAACTAGAAAAAGAAGAACAAGTAAAACCCAAGGTCAGCAGAAGAAAGGAAATAACAAAAATTAGAGCAGAACTAAATGAAATAGAGAACAAAAAGACAATAGAAAAAAATAATGTGACAAAGAGCTGGTTCTTTGTAAAGATTAACAAAATTGACAAACCCTTGGCTAGACTTACTAAGATAAAAAGAGAGAAGACACTGATTAACAAAATCAGAAACGTAAAAGGGGAAGTTATCACGGAAGCCACAAAAATACAAAGGATCATCCAAGAATACTATGAAGGACTATATGCCACCAAATTCAACAACCTAGAAGAAATGGACAAGTTCTTAGAAACATATAGCCTTCCATGGCTGAACCATGAAGAACTGGAAAATCTAAACAGACCGATCACCAGTAATGAAATTGAATCAGTCATCCAAAACCTTCCCAAAATCAAAAGTCCGGGACCAGATGGCTTCACCAGTGAATTCTACCAAACCTTCAAAGAGAATCTAATACCAATCCTGCACAAACTCTTCCAAAAAATTGAAGAAGAAACAGTATTCCCCATCTCATTTTATGGGGCCAACATTACCGTGATACCAAAACCTGGAAAGGACAGCAAAAAAAAAGGAAACTACTGACCAATATCTCTAATGAGTACCGATGCAAAAATTCTAAATAAAATTCTAGCTTATCGAATACAACAATGCATTAAAAAGATTATGCATCACAACCAAGTGGGGTTCATCCTCGGGGCACAAGGATGGTTCAACATCCGCAAATCCATGAATGTGATACATCATATAAACAAAATAAAGGACAAAAATCATATGATTATGTCAATTGATGCAGAAAAAGCATTTGACAAGATACAACAACCATTTATGATTAAAACACTTAATAAAATGGGTATAGAAGGAAAATACCTTAACGTAAAAAAGGCCACATATGACAAGCCCTCTGCTAATCTCATAATTAATGGAGAAAAACTTAAGCCCTTTGCTCTACGTTCAGGAACATGACAGGGATGTCCCCTATCACCTCTGCTTTTCAACATCATCTTGGAATTCCTTGCCAGAGCAATCAGGTAAGAGAAAGAAATAAAAGGCATCCAAATTGGGAATGAAGAAGTTAAATTATCACTATTTGCAAATGACATGATGCTATATATAGAAAACCCTAAAGACCCACCAAAAAGCTATTAGAAACAATCAACGAATACAGTAAAGTTGCTGGCTACAAAATCAATGCACAAAAGTCTATTGCCTTCCTATATACCAACAATGAAATCTCAGAAAAAGAAATACAAAAACAATTCATTTTGCAATTGCAACAAAATAAATAAAATACCTAGGAATGAACTTAATCAAGGATGTGAAAAACCTATTTGCTGAAAACTATAAGACTTTTTTGAAGGAAATTGAAAAAGATACAAAGAAATGGAAAGACATTCCGTGCTCATGGATTGAATCAACATAGTTAAAGAAAGCATTGGAAGAATCAACATAGTTAAAATGGCCATATTACCCAAAGCAATATACAGATTCATTGCAATCCCCATCAAAATCCCAATGGCATATTTTAAAGAAATAGAACAAAAAATCATCAGATTTGTTTGGAACCACAAAAGACCCCGAATAGCCAAAGCAATCTTAAGGAAAAAGAACAATAATGGAGGTATCACACTTCATGACTTTGGCTTGTACTACAGGGCTACAATAATCAAACAGCATGGTATTGGCAGAAAAACAGACACATAGACCAATGGAATAGAATTGAGAAACCAGAAATAAAACCACGTAAATATGGACAGATAATTTTTGACAAGGAAGCTAAAAACATACAATGGAGCAAAGGCAGCCTCTTCAATAAATGGTGCAGGGAGAATTGGATAGCCACGTGCAAAAGAATGAAACTGGACTGCTATTTGTCACCATGTACCAAAGTTAATTCAAAATGGATCAAAGACTTAAGCATAAGACCTGACACAGTAAACTGCATAGAAGAAAACATAGGTACTAAACTTACGGATCTTGGGTTCAAAGAGCATTTTATGAATTTGACTCCAAAGGCAATGCAAGTAAAAGCTAAAAGAAAAGAAATGGGACTATATGAAACTTAAAAGCTTCTGCACAGCAAAAGAAACCATTGACAAAATAAAGAGGCCACCAACTGAATGGGAGAAGATTTTTGCAAACAGTGCCTCTGATAAGGGGCTAGTATCTAGAATATACAAGGAACTCATGCCACTCAACACCAAAAAACAAACAACCCAATTTAAAAATGGGCAGAGGACTTAAAGGGATTTATCAGGAAAACCAAGCAGTGCAGTAAGGCCACCAAGATCTCAGTACTAACATGAAGTTCAGAAAAATGAAGAGACACCAAATGACACAAAAGGTGCTAATGATGACAGAGGCATTCACGGGGCCGTATATACCACTCATCAATAAGGAATTAAAGGATATTAAGGGTGCATTTAGCATGACAGTGGAAACTCAGAACAACCGTGTGGCACTCCGGAATGCTGCATACTTTTAAGGACAATTAGAGAAATATCAGGACAAACAAGAAATGTTCACCAACACTAGCACACTCTCAGTGTCACTAGAAATAACATGAGCAAGAGGATGCTCAAAGTCTTTGAAATATACAGGACCCACACAGACCTGTCATGTTCACCATGTTGTACTCATAAATACCCAATGACATCACGGACCCAGAAAAATCACTCAGGACAATCAGAGAGATGTGAGGACCACCACAAGGCATTTAGGAACACCAACTAAACATTGGAATAAGCAGGGGTACTCGAGCCATAAGCAGGACTCTGAGTGAATCTGAAACCCACACGAGCATTATCAGTACAATGAGAACTTGGCTTTGTCACATTGTCAGCTCTCAAAAACACCGGGGCAATATAAAAATATCCAGGGGACACTCTTTATTAACTGCAAGATATCAGGAAAACAGAAATAAACTAATGGCCACCAAAGCCTATTCAGAAATACAAAGGCATTCAGAAACACAAAGAGACACTAAGGACCACCAAAGGTCTAACAGGATAACCAGGGAAAAATTAGTACATGAAAGGTAGTTTCAGTATTACATGTGCACTCATGCCATCTTGAGACAGGTAGGGACCATCAGAATGTGCTCAATCTCCAAAATTCTCTCAGGAATATGGAGGCAATATTAAAATACACTGGTGGCTCAATGAATGGCTTTCAAAGTCAATGTTATTCTATGAAAATTACCTAATAAACAATGAATTCAGCACTACCAAAAGGTATCCAAATGTTAGGGGACACCCTGGAAATGGAGAAAACGTCCAAGTATAAAAGTGGGCATTGAGGATGATCAGAGTACACTGAGGGTGACAAGAATCAAACGGGACAATCAGGGGGCACTCAGAACTTCTAGAGGTTTATCAAAATTTCCTGGGTATTTGGTACAACCAAGTGGAACACAGTATCTCCTCAGTGCTCTTAGAAATGAAGGATATCAGAACCAGCAGGTATGATCACAAATCCAGGGTCTACTCAGGAGCAGTACAGGACACTAGGAACACTAAGGAATGCTCAGGATCACCAGGAGGCACGGAAGACCTCTGTAAAATTTTGAAGATAAACAACACATTATCAGGAATTCCAGAATTGGCCCAAGACTTGATAGGGTTGCTCAGCAAAGCAGAGTCCCTCAGTACAACCAGGGATCTAAGAGGACCACAGGGACGTATCTGCAAAACCAGGCGAGTGCTCAATGACACCTCATTGATCCCAGGAAACACTGGATCTCTCAGGTTCTAAAGGCTCACCAAGAGCCCCTTGGTGGCTATGGAAACCATATAAGGGCATTAAGCCAACAAGCAGCCTATCAGCATTACTGCAAGCATTCCAGGCAAAGCAGGGAACTCCCAGGTTACCTAGGGTAGCTCATCAAAAGCAGTACATGTTCAAAAGTAACATGATGACATAGGACCACCGGAGTGCTCATGGCAGTAAGATGTCCAGGACTACTAAGAGATATTCAGACACTTGAAAATTTACAGGATGACTCTCACATTAATAGGATACTTCAGGACATGTTGGTTGTTCCCTTGACATTCAGGAGCACTGTGGTGAGCTGAGGCACACCCAGCCGTTATCAGGAATCCAGTGACCATTAAGGACCACCATGGACATATAAAAACTTTGAGACTAACCTCATGACCACGTGGAACCATCCAAAAAATCTGGTTCCTATGAGATTACTCAGGCTATGAGGATCACCAGACCGCTATTAAAACTGCCAGGAGTGTCAAGTTCACAGAGGGTGACTGTCAACACTAGGGAATACATAGGACACATCTAAAGGCAAAACTGGGAAATTCAACACAAGTACAACTTCCTGACAAATAGACCCACACTACAGAAAACCTAGCCACACGCATGACAATCGAAAGGCATCCAGAACAAATAGGATACTGTCAGGTAAAGCAGGAACAAAGAAGAACATGATGAGGCACTATGGCATACTGGGGGCACCTTGAACTATGAGACAGTTTTCATGACTACAGAAAGTACTAACGATCTTCAGGAATTTGAAATGACCACAGCAAATGATCAGGACAAATAGAGGCACTTGTCACAATCAGTTAGCCTCCAGTTCACTCAGAAGTTGCACCAGACTGTCAGTAAACTGATAATACTGACAAGTGTCCCTCATGAATAGCATGAGAAACTGAGAAGGGTCAGAATGCTATCATGACTGCCAGGGCATGCAAAACAATCACAATGTCCTCAGGAAAATGAGGATATACTAAGGATAACGAAAGACATGTCAGGATAAAGAAAACCTCCAGTACATCAGTAGACAACTGTCACTCCTCACAGGAGGCCCTGAAAAAAACCAAATACTTTGAGGTTTATCTGAATATTTGCATGAACCCCTGAGGTCTTTCTTCCACCTCACACCATCAGTAGCCAAGGGGTCTGAGCATCACCAGGCACTATTGATGACGCCCAGGTACTATTTGCAATTCTTGGGGATCTCAGGGACAGAATGGATGCTCAAAATTGGCACTGCCCAGCCTGCAACAACAGGAAAAGTTCAGGATAATAAGGGCTCATCCCATATACACAGGAGGCATCATCTCCAGGAAAGAACATTCAGTAAACTGCACTGTCTACCCATGAGGCATATTGTGCTTCAGGGTCAAACAGCAGGCACTCAAAAACACTAGAGTTGTTCACATTGATGAGGGAACTGTCAGGACTAGGCTACCGTGCTCCAAAATACCAGGGAACACTTAAAACTCCAAAAACTTGTCAGAAGACAAAAGCCCACAGAGCAAGAACATATGCTCAGTAATATCAGGGGACTATATTGAGTATCAGGAAGACTAATAATCATTATGAAGCACTCATGACGTTTCCTTGGTTGCTTATTTACTGGCTCTGTTTCCAGCTGAAGGACCTGTAGCAACACCAGTAGGAAAAGGTCACCGGCCAGAGTACAGCAAACCCAGACCAGCTCTGGCTCCCAGAGTCTCCTCCTGGACCTCCGTATGACTCTGGTCCTCCCACCCCACAACCTTGTCCTGGTTTTCCCCAAATCCATCTCACACAACTCCTTTGCCTCCCGACTCTCCTGTTCGCACCCACAAAGTCCTGGGTCACCTCATCAACCACCTGCATGATGCCTTCTACTACTGGTACTGCCTCCCACCTGGATTCCAAGGACTGTCCTTCCTGCACTGCCTCAAACTGAAGCCCAACATATCTGCTGCCCTCCCAACAAATGTCGTCCGCAGGGTCACCACAGACCCAACTGGACGTAGAGGCCTCATGGTCCAGGAATCCTGAAGGAACTCTCCCAGACCTAATGCAGGCCTGATCTTACTAAGAAACTGCCTCATTCACCATAGTGCCATGGCCTTGAGCTGTGTAGCAGTGAAGGAGAGGAAGGAGAAAGGACACATGGGAAGCTGACTGAATCTGGTCGAACGAGTGGTCAGAGGTCTGGAGCAGGGCCTTTACACACACAACTCCGCAAGCGAGGCCACATGCTCAAGTTTTCTAACATAAGTCCTCACGGGACAATGGTGGAACAACAACTCTGAAGGCACACACCTACACCAATCAAAGGCAGGACTGTGGGTCTCCCACTGGACAGCAGGGTGACTCACCCAGGTGCTTGTGTCAGAACTCAGCCCCATGTCTTCTAACATCCACCTAGAGAAAGTCCTATGAAACTCCTGGCATTTACTGTATTCCTAGACACAGGCACCACTTCCTGGGCTTCTGAGAGCTCTAAGCTCAGTTTTCTACTACCACATCGCACTCCTGTATCTGTTTTACATTGATTCAATCACAGGGCACTCACATGAAATAGGCCAGGAGAAAAATGGTATCTAGCTCAGAATATCTGTTAGAAGACATATTTGAGGGGCCAGCTGCAAACCCTGGTAAGTTTTCTCTGTGTAGATTACTCTAACCTTAATACTTGCAGGATTGAACTCCAGGGCTCAACAAAAGAAGCATAATATTAAAAGGCTTATTCTGTGTGTCTATCTCTTGCTTTCCTTCCCTCCTCCCTCACTCTTCCCTGCCTCCCTCATTCTTTTTTCTCTCCCTCACCTTCAATCTCCTCCTCTTCTGTCCCTTCTTCTTTCTACATCTTGTTTGAGAACATCATGGTTTCCCTCCCCATTTTTCTGTCTGACCCTCCCTCATGTTCCATCCACCACCTCAGGTTTCTATCAGTTCTAGTCATTTAGAGTCTTCAGAATTAAGACTCCTTGTCCTCTGACACTGGCACCCACTCAGGTACACTAACAGACCCTGCGGCTCTCGGTGCTTACACATTTGTAAGCCCCATCTTACATGGGACATACAAAAACAGCTGCATTCCTTTCACTGACAGTTTCTACCAATGATGACAAAAGTCCCTCCTGAAGGGCCAAATCACCACACAACACTGAGTCTTGAAGTCTCGGGAAAGGGGAAGAGAGACACTCTCTCTGTGTTATGGGGAATGCAGTGTCCATCCCTTGGTAGAACCACTGGAATAAGCAGCACCTCTCCCTACTCTGCAGCACAGACATATTCATAGCTTAACTGCTGAGGTTCAGGGAACGCAGTAGTGTCCAAACACAAATTCTGGGGCATGTGGTTCTTGCTCTTGGGCACCGTGCAACAAGAGACTGCTTCCAGCCAATGTTACTTCCAACCCTGTTTTCACATAAGAGGGAAAGGAGAACGTTGTGCAGGTCCATAAGGCTGACCTCCCAAAGCTGTGATCAAAGAAAAGAATGTTGTTTCAGACCAGCAATGTAAGTTTGTGGAAAGTGGTTCTTCTGGAATATACATTGGCATCCCCGACATCACAAAAGATATTTTTCTTGTATACTGGTCTCCTGTGGGTAGAAGATTTCTCTTTCAGTTGGACAGATCATGAGTGTTGCTGATTTGAGGTTCCTGCCACACTTATATATGCCAATTGGAAGCATTCCATTATGCATATTTGATCTGTCTCCCAAAAGAGTTGGTTCCTGTTCCCTGTTCTACCCCAGGGATGATAAAGAGACAAGGCTGCAGTGTGTTGGCAATCAGATGGTGCTGCATCAGTGTTTTTGCTGTTAACATCTATGGCATCTGTTAGTGTTCAGAGGCCTGAATTTCATGTACTTTTCTATGAGGGTTTTCATGTTTTATGTGTACAAATATGCATGGATACGTAAGTGCACATGCCATAGATATACATATGTATACATACATACACATGCTATTGATGTATAAACTCATGCATCAGTGACACACACGAGAGCATATATCGGCACATTTCCAAGTATTCTGCTTGATGTCAGGGATTGACCAGAATCTGGTGGAAACCCTGGTGGACCCAGGTGGGGCACTACTATTGTGCAAACAACGGCAGAGTCAGTGGTCATCTAGAACTAATGACTATGCCCAAGCCTCTCACTAACTCAACCACGGATCTCCATCTGAGGGAATTTCAGAAGTGCATCATGCTGGAATTTGTTTCCCCTAAGTGAGACGCGTGACTCCAGGTTTTGATACTAGCAGTCAAGCTACTCAAACAGGTAACTTCAGGGAGCTGTCAACATCCTTCATTTGCTCCACTCTGATGTCACCAGAGCTCCATTTTGGGACACTGGTCATCTGCTTCTGTTGGATCAGCTATCTTCCTCTACTTCAGGAAACTCTGCAATTGACATCCCATAATTCATAGTGGACTTCCTCTTCAGATACAAGTGGAATTCTCAAAACCACTGCAGAATTAGTCCATATTCAATAAATAAGGATGCTCTTATAGGTACAAAGCCCATAACAGGGAAATATAAGGATGAGGAGCTATTGACCCCTATATGAGGTCCTTTGATTATCTGACCCCGTTTGCCTCCAAGAATGCCCCGAGAGAGTAGGTAAAGTTTTGTCATGGACTTCTGAGCACTAAACAGTGTTGCTTCTCGGTTCCTAACAATTGTTACTCCTGCAGGTCCTGACATCCATTCCTACTGAAAACAAAGATTTCATTGATTTATGCAGTGCACTTTTACTATTCCAGTTGAAAGGGCCAGCCAATATCTGTTCAGCTTTGACTCAGTATGAAACCTAATAAATCTTGGCAGCAATGCCTTAGGGCTCCTCAGGTATTCATTCTGCTTGTTCACACCCCTTCAGATCTCACTGGGGACATACAGCTTCCTGCCATCCCTAATGTGACATAATGCATGCATGATTAACTTCTGTGCACCCCTTCAACATGTTCCTCACAGCAGAACAGCAGCTACCTGTTGAAGGACTTGTTCTTAAATGGGTCAGTGTCCAAAATAAATCAGATTGTTCACAGTTGCCTTTGATGCTCCTGACTGGGAACAAGAACAGTATTGGGATTCACAAGCCCTTTTTGGCCTCCCTAACATCTCCAAACTGAAAACTCAGTGCCAGTTACAAGGTTTTTGAGGGACAGTTGCCTAATGTAGAAGTTAGAATGCAGTCATCTCTTGCATGGCCCAGCACCGATATGCTTAGTCTTTGGAACCCAGAAGAATATCTTCAAGTCCATCTCACTGGACATTTTAACGATCAACTTCCTACCCCGTGTCATGTGCAGAGGAAGGAAGTGCCTTGATAATACCTAAATCACACAATGGAGGTCCATAATGACCCCAGCCATTCAGTCCATTAGCTAAACTGAGGGACAAGGAAGCCACCCTTTACCTCATATGCTGTCTCCAAGAGACACATCTCAGCTACAAGACAAGCATAGACTCAAAGGGAAAGGGTGGAAACTGGCACACCAAGCAGATGGTATCAAGAAACTATCAGGTGTACCCATACTGGTATCAGATGAAACAGACCTCAGGTTGAAAAAGGTAACAAGAAAAATGGATGGACATTTCATATTGGTAAAGGGGATTATACAACAAGAAGACATAACAGTCATCAATATTTATGCCCCCAATCATGGAGCACTGAAATGTACAGAGCCTCTACTAACTGAACTAAAGAGAAAATTGACCAAAACACAAATGTACTAGGGGACCTAATACGTCATTGACAGCTATGGATAGATAATTCAAACAGAAAATAAATAATGAAAAGCCCTAAATGACACATTAGATGAAATGCACATAATTGAAATTTATAGAGCACTTCATCCTAAGACATCAGACGATACAATTGTTTTTTGTAGTGTACATGGAAGTTTCTCAATTATAGATCATATAATGGGACATAATACTAGCCACAGCAAATTTAAGATTGAAATTATACCAAGCATATTCTCTAATCACAAGGCTTTGAAATAGGATATCAATTGGAAAGAAGAAGCTAGAAAAGACACTAATACATGGAGATTAATCAACATACTTTTAAAGACAAACCAGGTCAAAGAAGAAATTAAAGAAGAGATCAAAAGATACACAGAAAAGATGAGAATGAAAATACATCCTACCAAAATTTTGGGGATGCAGGAAAAGCAGTTTTAAGAGGGAAATTTATGTCATTACAGGCCTATCTCAAGAAACAAGCGAATAATCTCATATTACATGTCAAAGAACTAGAAAAAGAAGAACAAATGAAACCAAAGGTCAATAGAAGAAAGAGAATAATAAAAACCGGAGCAGAACTAAATGAACTAGAGAATAGAAACACAACAGAAAAAATTAATGTGACAAAGAGATGGTTCTTTGAAAAAATGAACAAAATTGACTACCCTTGGCTAGACTTACTAAGATAAAAAGAGAGAAGACACTGATAAAATCAGAAATGAAAGAGGGGAAGTTATCACGCATGCCACAGAAATACAAAGGACCATCCAAGAATACTATGCAGGACTATATGCCACCAAATTCAATAAACTAGAAGAACTGGACAAATTCTTAGAAACTTATAGCCATTCTAGGCTGAAGCAGGAAGAATTGGATAATCTAAATAGACCGATCACCAGTTGCAAAATTGAATCAGTCATCCAACACTTTCCCAAAGCAAAAGTCCTGGACCAGATGGCTTCACTAGTGAATTCTTCCAAACCTTCAAAGAGGATCTAATACCAATCCTTCTCAAACTCTTCCAAAAAATGGAAGAAGAGACAGTACTCCCTAACTCATTTTATGAGGCCATTGTTACCCTGATACAACAATCTGGTAAGGATAACACAAAAGAAGAAAACTAAAGACCTATATCTCTGATGAATACACATGCAAAAATCGTAAACAGAATTATAGCAAATCGAATGCAGCAATGCATTAAAAAATTTATTCATTACTACCAAGTAGGGTTTATCACAGGAACACAGGGATGGTTCAACATGTGGAAATCCTCCCATGTGATACATCACATAAACAAAATAAAGGACAAAAATCATATGATTCTATCAATTGATGCAGAAAAAGCCTTTAACAAGCTACAAAATCCATTTATGATTAAAACACTTGATACAATATGTATACAAGGAAAATATCTTAACATAATAAAGGCCATATATGACAAACCCTCAATTAATCTCATAATCAATGATGAACAACTAAAGCCCTTTTTCTACATTCCAGAACACTACAGAACTCTTCTCTATCACCTCTGCTTTTCATCATAGTGTTGGAAGTCCTCGCCAGAGCAATCAGGCAAGAGAAAGAAGTAAAAGGTATCCAAATGGGGAATAGAAAAGTTAAATTGTCCAGTTTGCAGATGACATGATGCTATACACAGAAAATCCTAAAGACTGCAGCAAAAAGCCATTAGAAACAATCAACGAATACAGTAAAGTCACTGGCCACAAAATCAACGAACAAAAGTCCATTGCATTCCTACATACTATCAATGAAAACACAGAAAAAGTAATAAAAAATAAATTCATTTTGCCATTTCAGGGAAAAGAGTAAAATACCTAGGAATAAAGTTAACTAAGGATGTGAAACGCCTATATGCTGAAAACTGTAAGATATTTTTAAAAGAAATTTAAGAAGACACAAAGAAATTTAAAGACATTTTGTGCTGATGGATTGGAAAAATCAACATAGTTAAAATGGCCATATTACTCAAAACAATATACAGATTTAAGGCAATCCTTATGATAATCCCAATGGCATTTTTAATGAAATAGAACAAAAAATCATCAGATTTTGTGGAAACACAAAAAATGCCGAATAGCCGAAGCAAACTTAAGAAAAAAGAACAAAGCTGGAGGTATCACACTCCCTGACTTTTACTTGTACTGCAGGGCAACAATGGTCAAAATAGCATGGTATTGGCAGAAAGAAAAGACACAGACCAATAGAATAAAATTGAGAACTCAGGAAGGAAACCACATAAATATGGACAGACAATTTTTGACAAAGAAGCAAAATCATACAATGGATAAAAGACAACCTCTTCAATAAATGGTACTGGCAAAATTGGAAAGCCATGTGAAAAAGAATGAACTGGACTACTGTCTGTCACCATGTACCAAAATTAATTCAAAATTGATCAAAGACTTAAGCATTAGATCTGAGACAATAAATTGCATAGAAAAAAACATAGGTACTAAACTTATGGCCTTTGGGTTCAAAGATAATTTTATGTATTTGACTCCAAAGGCAAGGGAAGAAAAAGCTAAAATAAATGAAAGGAACTATATCAAACTAAAAAACTTCTGGACAGCAAAAGAAACTTTCGACAAAATAAAGAGGCAACCAGCTTAATGGGAGAAGATATTTGCAAATGGTGATTTCCATGAGAGGCTAATATCCAAAATACACAAGGAACTCATGCAACTCAGCAACAAAAAAACCAAAGACCCCATTTGAGAAATGGGCAGAGTTCTTGAAAAGACATTTCTCCAAAGAGGACATACAAATGCCAAATAGACATATGAAAAAATACTCAAAGTAACTGATCATCAAAGAATTGCAAAATAAAACAAACAAACAAACAAACAAAAAAAACTCCACAATGCGGTATCACCTCACCTAGTTAGAATGGCTATCGTCAACAAGACAAATAGTAACAAGCGTTGGAGAGGCTGTGGAGAAAAAGGAACCCTCATACACTGTGGGTGGAAATGCAGACTGGTTCAGCTACAATGGAGGGAAGTGTGAAGGTTCCTCAAAAAATTACGAATAGAATTACCATATGACCCAACAATCCCTCTGCTGGTAGTGACACAAAAATTCTGAAAACATGTATACATCTACACAAGACTGATCAAATGTCATTGCAGCTTTATTTATGGTGGCCAAGACATGGAAACAACTACAATGTCCTTCGACAGATCAATAGAAAAGAAGTTGTTGTATATATACACAATGGAATACTATTTGGAGGTAAGAAAAGATAAATTAGGACCATTTATGACAACATGGATGGATCTTGAGATTATAATGCTCAGCAAAATAAGTCAGACAGAAGAAGAAGAGACCATATGATTGTGCAGCTATGCGATATAGGTACACACAGAAAAATGAAAGACCAAGACGAACAAATGATAAACAAATACTCATAGACACAGAATATAGCTAATGGTTACCAGAGGGTAAGGGGGGAAGATGTTGGTAGATGAGGGTAAAGGGATCAAATGTGTGGTGATGGAAGGAGACCTGACTACTGGTGGTGAACACGCAATGGCATTTATATATGGAATAATACAGAATAGTACAGAATAAAAGGGGTGGAGCTGGGAGATGAGGGTAAGGGGGATCAAATATATGGTGATGGCAGGAAAACTGACTCTGGGTGGTGAACACACAATGGGATTTATAGAGGATGTAATACAGAATTGTACACCTGAAATCTATGTAATTTTACTAACAATTGTCACCTCAATAAATTTAATTAAAAAAAATTTAAAAAAGAAATAACATAAGCCTGTAATTTTAAAAACCAATAACAACAACCACAACAAAATAATAACAAGGAAAAAGATGTAGGAGGTCCTGATACTGGCAATAAAATCGATGGACTTGAGACCTTGGCAAGTGGAAAAGCTAGCTTCAGAAGGCAAAATGTGTTGTTACTCCAATTACATAACTGATCTACAATATTCAAATCAACAGGGAAAGAAGGCAGGTCTGTGTTTGACAGAGCCTAAGGTGAGGGAGGAATGGGAAGTGAAAGCTGCATGATTTGGGGTTTCTATTGATTTTTCAGAATCAAATAAATCGTATTAGATAACATCCATGGGCGGTAATACAATATTCTTGGTATATTAGCATAACTGAATTGTATTTTTAAATGGTTCCAATGGCAAATTGGTTGTGTGTACATTTCTTAAAGACTGTAAGAAATATTCCTATTTGGGCAGCTCTGATCAAGCATAAGTCCTGTATTATTCTGATGACTCTGTCTCCCAGCCCCTTTTGGCTGCATGAGAAAACTTCTCAGTTATAAAATCATTAAACACAGCAACTGAAATTATGGTCCACATATGAGACAGGCCCTTGTTAGAAAGAGATGTGGTGATGGATATTTGCCTGATGGAGTAGATTACAGTTTTACAGAGAGAGCACTGATTTTGGAAAGGATTTTTCACAGATTTATTCAATGTGAATTGAAAGGGACCGATTCATTCCACATATAAAGAAGTCCTTACAACAAAATGTGATGGGTCTACTCTCCTGTGACCATAGATATTTCCTTGCAGTGGAGAGGAAAGATTGGTCAAACTGCCGGATGAGAGGTTGTGGTCTCTTCCTGGGCTCAGGCCTGGGCTACACAGAAGGACTTGCAGTCTGTAGTAGGCTAAAACTCAGATTGCAGAGGGTATGCTGTGCCTCTCACATTCTATTCTGCATACGTTAGGGCCTCCTACTGTCAAGTGTATCTGTTTTCTCTTTTACGTTCTGCGCATGTTGGGTGGGTTTCTTTAATATTCTGATCTTTATAATTAAGCCAACATTCCCAATTTTCACTCTCTTACTCAGAGAGTCTGTACATTTTGCATGTGGGAAATTATTGTGGCCAAAGAATCTCTCGTAGCTTCCAATTGTTTGTCACAGCACACAATAGGTGGCGGCAGAGACTTTCCTCCCCTCAAAATTCAGAGTGTGCTTTGAAAGTTAGAATAAGGGGGACCACAGTATATATTTTGCCAACTACTGAGCCAACACTCAAAGAAAGTGGACCCTCCCTTCTTTCTTAGGTATTTTCTCAAAAATCTGACCTCTACTGAATTAACTCCAACCCTTAGAAATCAGTCTGCTGAGAGGCATGTATCCATATATTTGGTGGAAGACCCATGGAGCCCATCCTGCCTATCTGAACTGATAGATGATAATACAAGCCTGTATCATGCCTTTTTGTGCGCCAAAACCCCCTTGACACTACTCAACAAATGTGGATCAATTGTCAAGAACCTGAGGCCCAGTCTTGTTAAGGATGGTAAGTGGTTATTGTTGAAATTCAACAACAGAGACGAGAAGCCCCATTCTGCTTCATTTCCGGAGCTCACATTCATTCCTGAACACTCTGGTATGGATCGCTTTTTGGATCACACAGAATGCATGTCATGACATTGCTCGTTTTGAACTGGCACTATGATTTCTAGGCAGATCTACATGTGAGGCAGGACCTTGTTAGAAATAAGTGTGGTAGTGGATATTTGCCTGATGGAGTAGACTACAGTTTTGCAGAGAGAGCACCGTTTTTGGAAATGATTCTTCGCAGATTTTATTCAATGTGAATTGAAAGGGACAGATTAATTACACATGTAAAGAAGTCTTCACAGCAAAACGCGACAGTTATCAGAAATACTAAAAAGCCATGAAAAAGCCCAGGACATGGACATCTATGTGAATATGTGCAGGGACTGCTGAGATCCTTTTTTCACCACTGGCCTGGGACCAACAGGGAACCAAGGACTACTAGCCAATACTAAAGACGCAACAGAAATGAGTATGAATGTCTGAGGTACACAGGAGATGAATTGGTGCTCAAAACCAATATTGCACAGCACGGAAGTGCAGAAGAAACTCAGATTGACCAAGAGAGCACCAGCACAAGTAGGAAGCATCATCTCTGGGAAAAGGCAATCAGTAAACAGCACTGTTTGCCCATTGGACGCATTGTGCATTCAGATGCAACAGCAGGTAGTCAGAAGTACCACAGTCTATCACATTCTTCAGAGAACAATCAGGACAAGTCTACAGTGCTAAAAAAAATACCATGGGACACTTCTACTCCACATACCTTGTCAGGAAGATGAAAAGTGGACCGAGAATAAACACATTCTCAGGACGTACAGGGGTCTATAGTGAGGATCATCAGGATTATGATCCTCAGGAGGACAGATCCTGAGGAGGACTCACAATGATAATGATCAGCAACACATGGAGTTACTCAAAAGAAACAGTGGCAACTAAAAGATCCAAAAAAAGTACTCCAGTTGACCAGAGGGCTATCAGGAAAAAGAGAAGGCACTCGTGGCATTCATTAGGCTCCCAGGACAGCCTGTGTACATTGCTGACAAGCTGCTGACATCCATGATCACTTTCAGTCACTAAGGACTTCAGAGAAATAAGAGGTCCACCAAGATTCATGAAAACTACCTGATGACATTCCAGTTACTGATGGTTCAGTGATCACATCCAGAGGTAGATCCAGAATACTGGGTGAACCTTATGACCATGAGAAGACACTGAGACACACCAGGTCTTAATCACAATTACATGAAACATCAACACTGCACTGAGGTGCTGAAGTCAAGTTCTTGTCTCTCAGGACAAGCATGCTGTTATTCTCTCAGGGCAAGCAAGGCTCTCTCAGTATAATACGTGTACTGAGACCCATCAAGAGGCACTGTAGGTCTTCCCCGAGAGTTGTGTGCAGAATTAAACCAGGATTGAATGCAGAACATGAGGGGATGTTTAAGAATATTAGGAATGTTCAGCATGACATTAGGGACTCAAAAACACCTGGCTTTTAATAGGAAAAAGCACGAGAGATAAAAGAATACTTGAGTGTTTTTAGGATATCCAGGTGGTGCTCTGAACAATTAGTGCTACAGCAGCATGATGAGCACCATCCTAGAGTGCATGGACACCAGGTAGGACTCTGTGTTATGCAGAACACTTTCACAGACACTCTGGAGTGCATAAAACTATCCGAAAGCTATAAAATGTATCAGTGAATCCTGAAATTCACCAGGTGGCAACCATCAAAATATCACTGAGTGTCAACAGTGGGTTCTTAGCAACAACAGCAAGAACAACAAAGCAGGAAAGAAATATCTGAGCCCAATCAATTGGCATTAGGAACCACAAGGTAGTGAAGGTGTCTAGTGCTCTATCATTATTGTTTTAACAGTAGGTACAACCATGACCCTAAGAAGATCACAGTGATATTTTCAGGAAACCCTTGCAACTATCACAATACATTGAAGTGTTCAGGGACACTGAAAAACCTAGAAATTACTGAGAAGAAAGAGAGCACTATCGGGATCTGAGGGACCACTCAAAATGAAGCAGAAATGCCCAAGACGACCAAGAAACACTGTGGATCACCGGGGGAGTGTCACGGCAATCAAGAGATACTCAGAACCACAAAACAAAGTGTTCCCTGCAAAATCTAGTGTCACTCAGCAGCAACCAGGAATGTGTGGGGAACACCAAGATACCTTCAAAATCTTAATTGCGTGAAAAGCCTACCAATCATTTGTAAACACTACCAAGATACCCTCAAAATAAACAGGGGGCACTCATCATTATCAGAGTCATTCAGGACATCACAGTACTCTCAGTACTACCGGGAGGTTCACAAAAGACTGGAGGGATTCGATGATTATTAGGAGTATTTTGTGAGCATGTGGGGAAATCAATATCATGTCTGCTACCCAGGACAACCTGCTGACCCTCAGAGCAAATGAGGAATACACAGGATTTGCGTCAGGTACTCAGTTCCAAAAGGTTTTCATCAGGAACACCAGAACCCAAAACAGGATTATAAGTGCCAACAGTGAGTAGTGGTATCTTTGAACTTGTTTGGTGTCACTGAAAACAAGCAAGATTTGCTCAGAACCGCTATTGTACTCGGAGGATGACCAGGCTATGTTCGGCATCAAGAGTGATCTCTTAGGACACACAAAGAGATAACAGGAATTTCAGGCATACAGTAGAGCAGCAGAGATACTGGCCTATTCTTTAAAGTACAGTGAACATCTGTGTTTTATAACTTCACTTATGGCAATAGGTATTTTACCTTCAGACACACCTTCGGCTAATTAATGAGAGCCAATTCCCATGAGTTGGGAAATTGTCTTACATTTTCTCTCTAACACTGAAATAATGTAAATGAACTTGAAGATTTATTTTGCAAACGTACATCACTATTGGATCAAAAATATTTAGTATCCCTAGTCTAATAATTAGATATGAAAATGTGTTATTACATATTACGAAGTAATCTCATAATTGCTAACATATTCATTAGGATTCAGTTATTTTATGGCTCATCACCCAGTTTTAATTTAGAGTCTATGATCATTACAAAACTACTGATAACTTTTTGAAAGTTGAACTTTACTGAATTGAATGCAGCTAACAATTCATGTGTCCCTTTAAATGGTGTACTCATGATTATGAGTGTGCACAGGAGTAACTTTGGGATGTAGGACACTCTTTGGTTGACAAGGTAATTGGAGGACACTCTAGATACACAGGGAGGGCATTGTGATGACGACAATCATACATTCCCTCCAGAAATGCAGGCAGAAATAACAATTACCATGGTGATATCAAGACCATTAGGAGAAGGTCATGATGACCTGATGTCCCTCAGGACAAGCATGAGGGACTCGGGAAATACAGGAGACCCAAAGAATGCTAAGAGTCTTAGGAAAGAAATTCAGAGGTCCAACACCAAAACTGGGCTCGGTGAAAATTCCGAGGGAAAGATAAAAAAAAAACAGGAGTTGATCAATACCAGAGAAGACTCATACAACCAGGAAACATTTCTGATCACATAGGTGTTATTAGGATCATTAAAAGTCACTCATAAATACAAAGGGGTTCTCAAAATCTCCAGGGACATTAGGACCACCAGGGTGTACTCAAGAAACCATGGCCAACTCAGGAATACCAAGAGGTACCGAGGAACTATAGGAGGTGTTCAATGGCACCAGGGCAAATCACAAGACGAAAAATGGCTTAGGATTAGCAGGGTCTTTTAGAAACCACCAAGGAATGACAATTTGCACATTATTTATTCCTTTTTTGAGTAACACTGGAAAAGTACTAAACATATTTATTATACTTTATATAATCAAGGATATGTACTGTCTTATCTTGTCTGTTTGTTCAACACTGATAGGATCACTTGGAAGTGGTTTCACTTTTAAATAATTAATTCTATGTATACGTACTTATCTACTAAGAGATTATCATGAGAATTATTTGTGTGAAAATATAATAAATATTTGGTGATTTCAAAGCCATGCATGTAAAAACAGAAATAGTGTACCATTTTTATTTTCCAATCAGCTATGTTGTTGCTTTTTACAATCAAACTTATACTTACGCATCCAGTACCTTCATACACACATTTATACAGGATACAGTACAAAATACCACACTTCATATAAAGTGCCTCTCTCACTTTGTGCATTGTCCATTCATTAGACCTGTTACTACAGCGACCAATCTCATAATAGGTGTGTATAAAAGGCAAGAAATGATATTGACTCAATGAACCACCCAAAGGTACAGAGTAAAATACCTGTGACAATCAGAATTTGCACACCGGAACATATGCATAAACAGTGTAGATTTATTTGAACTGAATGAAACGTATGTGGGGAAAAATAACCTGGTTTTATGATGTAACACGTCGTTGCTAGGAGCCCAGCATGTCTTGTGACATCACAGCTGCTTAAGAAGAAATCCATTTTAAAAATAAACATGTGGGATTACATCAAACTAAAAAGCTTTTTCACAGCAAAGGAAACCATCAATAAAACAAAAAGGGATCCTACTGATTGGGAAAATATATTTGCCAATGATATATCTGATAAGGGGTTAATATCACAAATTTATAAAAAACTCACTCAACTCAACTCCAAAAAAACAAACAACCCAATTAAAAAATGGGCAGAGGACATGAAGAGACATTTTTCTAAAAAGGACACACAGATGGCAAACAGACATATGAAGAAATGTTCAACCTCACTAACCATTAGAGAAATGCAAATCAAAACCACAATGAGATACCACCTCACCCCAGTCAGGATGGCTATCATCAATAAATCAACAAACAACAAGTGCTGGCGTGGATGCGGAGAAAAGGGAACGCTGGTGCACTGTTGGTGGGAATGCAGATTGGTGCAGCCACTATGGAAAACAGTTTGGAGATATCTCAAAAATCTGAAAATGGAACTACCTTATGATCCAGCAATCCCACTCCTAGGTATCTATCCGGAGAAATCCAAAACTCCAATTCAAAATCTTTATGCACTCCTATGTTTATTGCAGCACTATATACAATAGCCAAGACCTGGAAACAACCGAAATGCCCATCAGTAGATGACTGGATTAAGAAACTGTGGTACATTTATACAATGGAGTATTACGCAGCCATAAAGAAGAAAGAAATCTTACCATTTGCAACAACATGGATGGACCTAGAGAACATTATGTTAAGTGAAATAAGTCAGAAAGAGAAAGACAAATACCATATGATCTCACTTATATGCGGAATCTAAAGAAAAGAATAAGTGAATGAACTAATCAGAAACAGTTTTGGAAACATGGAGGAATAAACAGAGGGTTGCTAGAGGGGCGGGGGGGTGGGGATAAGGGGAAGGTGAGAGGTTTTGGGAACGTACAGAGGGATAGTGGATGGGGGGAGGGGGGTTCACACAGTGTGAGGGATATAAATGATAAATGCCTAAGTTTTGCTTTGTCTTGTGCACCTGAAACTAATTAATAATAAAAAAAAAAAAAAAAAAAAAAGAATAATTTATAACAATAAAAAAAAAAAAAAAAAAGAAGAAATCCATTTTGAAAATCTGTAGAATTTACATGAGTAGGCCTCCCAGATCAACATTTGACACTTCAGGACTCAAGTCCGTGCAGATGAGAATAGGAGGTGAAGAAAAGTTATTTTGAAATGGCACATGTTTCTTCAGGCAATCAAAGTGTTTCTTCTAAAGGAGGGTTCGCAGGTACAGAAAACAGCATCACGTTTTTACCACGAGAACATTCATACACTGAGAACATGGACTTGAGGTCTGTGATTGAAGAAAATGCATTTTTGTCTCTCTCTGAAGAATCTTTGAAAAGAGTACTGAATTACAAATACTGTGGTTCTGAACCAGAGGAAGATAATGATTTTTGCTTTATGAACTTTCCCAGAAAACTTTGGAAAATATTTGAAAGCACATAATTCAAATCTATCTGGTGGGATAAGAATGGAACTTCCATAGTGATTGATGAAGATCTTTTTAAGAAAGAAGTTTTGAAAAGAAAAGCCCCTTTCAAAATATTTAAAACAGGAAGCATGATGAGTTTAATTCGACAGCTAAACTTCTATGGATTTAGGAAACAGCAGCCGACTTTCCAAAGATTTGCTTCCCTACATGACTTCCTGGCAGAAGAAAATGCAGTCTCTGTGTTCATCAAGGTAGTACAAAATTCAGTTTTTTACTGAACTTTAGGATAAAGTCAGTAAATACATTTGTAAGCATTATATAAATTTAATAGGATTAATTTCATTTCAAAATTTGTAAAAGTGTTGGTCATTCTGGATTATGAGAAAATTTGAAAACTCATTAAAAAATTTCTTCAATGTTCCTTTAAATAGGCAACTCATTTTTCAACTGAGTGCACAATATTTAATTTCCTGCTTTCAATGAATATTTTTAAGTTATATTGTTTTGGGGGTGTGGGGGTAGTTGTTAGTATAGTTTCATCCTGAAATCTATAAGTAATTTTTAAATTAGTGAACACTGTAAATTTATAGATGACGTTGTCTTTGCATAAGGTCTTGATGCATAAGTTTTTACAATTTAGGTTCTTTACTGATTCTTTTAGGTCTCATACCTTTCTTTATATGTCAGTAAATAACTTTCTTTTCATCATTTTAGTTACACTGCTATCAAAATCCAAACTTTCAACAGGGCTGTCCCCATCTATTACGGAAAATGAAAAGAAGAGTTGGGAAGAGAAATGCTTCCCAATCATTTGCATCAGTTCAAGATTTCAACAATAAGCACTTTAGAGCAAAGTATCATTTAACGAATAATAACATGTATTCTTCCACACTCCACACATTTAAAGATGCCACAGAAGATGAAAACTCCTTAGAATCACAGAATGACTGACAAGGCTAATAAGCAAAACAAAAATTAAAATTAATTGTTGACAAATATCACCAGAAGGCATCATATGTTTTATTTCAACAATAAACTTACATGTTTAATTTTGTGGTTTCTTTCTCCTTATTATGAGAAATACTTAGGTTTGGATATATTGGTCATTCAAACGGCATATTCAACCCCATTTATTCTAAGGAAATGACATCTTACATTTTTTTTTTTTTTAACTAATGGTTGGAAAAGGAAAGAAGTGGACTGAAGGAATTTGTGGAACACCCCATGAGAAATTAAATGAGGTTCTATTTTAGGAATGCTTGAAAAGTTCTCTCACATATGAAATTGATGTAAGTGTAACACACAGTAATTATTTTCTGTTTATCCATTTCACTTATTTTCATTCCACTGTTTCTCACTTCTACATTTTGGATTGAATTGGTAGAAGTCATCTTCTTTTCCATATATATCATACTTATAAGTATAACACAGTCTAACAAGCTAAGTAGCCTTGATTGCCATTATACCACAATCATTCTAATGAAATAATAAACATCAAAGAATATCCTCACTGATTTCATGACTACCAGCATCTGGTGGTATTTCACAAATGATAGCAAAAAGGTGTTCTTTTATTGTAATCCACTCAACACATCCTACATATTCATGTCTCCAATTCCTGCTGTCATAATTCAACTCCATAGTTTTGAATGTACAGAGGCATGTGGTTTTGTTGTTGTTGTTGTTAACATCCAAAGACAAGCTGAATTCAATAAGCTTGCATTCAATGCCTTTTTGATTTTGAACCCATAACCCACACTTGGCTAATAGGTTCCTTGAAAATGTGGCATCTATTGATCTTATCAGGTCCATAATTTTGAGTTCTACTGCCCATTCAGAGATAGATTCAGGAAACAATTTTCAACCGTTTAAATTCCTGTCTTACAACTTTGATCCAGATTTTCCCTGAAATCAGAAGTTTTTCTTCCATCCTATGTACAACACTAGTTAATCCATCTTGGTACAGATGTAATCTTTCTGAGAAGTGTTTTATCCCCACTCTTCATTCTCCAACTAGTGCATCAACAAAGATTTAGCATCGCACATGTCAGGCAATATATGGTTAATGTGTTTTGAATGAGCAATAGATTGGATGTCAATGAAACCAATTAAAACCTATTCTCTTTGCCCAATACAGCAACTCTTCAATGGTTTTCAAGAGTTTAATTTTTGGTTTTAAATCCTCAACACAAACCCTTTGTTTTCATTAGCAACGAGTTAGATGAACAGCTATGGAAGCGTCTGTGTCTGTCACTGAACCTAGGTTATACAGATAAAGAACATATTCATTATTTGTCCTGACTTTATAATGCCAAATATTTAAATGCTCCTCTATTCCCACTTTGGATATTTTACCGTATTTTTCACACGAGTAATTTTTTTTTTCAATATATGTACCCATGACTCTCTTTGTTTGTATTAGCCCACTTCTTGGACTGAAGCTTCATCCAGAAAATTCAGTTTGGATTATAAATTTGCAACACAATTCTATATCTGTCACAGAATGTGTATTCCTATAAACGTATATTCAGTAGGAGTCAAGGTGTCACAGTTTCTCATTTGAAATCGTGGTAGTGTGCAATGAATTTACCTGTTCAAATTGTACGTTTAAAAATGTCAGCAATGCCAAAGCAGCTTTCCTTGCCCAGGGAAGATGCAAATAAGTCAGTTCACATTGTGGTTACATCACATGTAATATGCTGTTTACATAGAGATAAATTGGGCATGTGATCCATACTAACAAGAGTGGTTTACAGGAAGGCTTTACCGGGGTCATATAGAGTGTCCAAATTATTCAGCTTCAACCCTCATGAGAAGTACTGTCATGTGCATTGAAATAGGAAATTAAGGTAGACTGCATTAGCTGCTCATCTTCAGTCTTCGTTTAATCTATTCATATGCATCTTCTATTAATCTATTCATATGCATCTTCTAAATCATAATTGGAGGTCAGTCCGCTGCTGCAGGTATCCCACCACTACAGTTGAAAAGAGAAATGTCTTTGAATTGTCAATATGTAGTTTTCTATCTGGAAACACCCAATATATTGAAAGCAGCTTCAGATTGGGGTGGAGTTAGGAAAAAAAAACAATTTAATGAGTTAAGTTCTGCCAAAGAGTGTCCACTGACTGGACACAAATATATGCATAATTGTAACAGGTTTTGAAGTTGAATAGCTAGACAGTTCAATAGACACCATCAAGTTTTCACTCATCTAAGCCTGCAGTGATATGCACTCTTTCAGCGAGGTACACATTTAAGTATTGAATGTCTCATTGATCCACCAGCTCTGATTTGCATCATTGAGTAAGAGGAAATTTCCTTGGGATACAGAAGACATCACCTGTTTGTGGAAAACTGGATTGAAGCAGGAGCCAATCAATTTCAGTCTGATTTGCACTAAAAAGCATTGTACATATTCTTCTCCAGAGTGAAAGAATGTTTTATATTTCCTTGGTAAATTTTACTGAAATTGTCTGCTATTTTATGTCATGATTGTCACCACGTACTTCATTTTTGTGTACTCTTGGATTAAACACAACACACATATTCCCTGTCAGTTGGAAGTTATGAAATTTTCTCTACCAACACCTTGGAAAGATCCAGTAACCTGAAATAATTTACTATAGAAAAGGTACTGTCTTCAGAGCAGAGGACACTTATATCACCTCATCCACTATTCTTCTAAATAAATTTGCTACCAGGGTAAGGAATCTTTCTAAAATTGTTAACCTAATAATTTTGTACACCCACATGTCAGTAAAATCATGTTTCACAACTTTTTCTCTCTGACTTAGTTTGCTCAGTATAATAATCTCCAGATCCGTCCATGTTGTGACAAATGATACTATTTCATCTTTTCTTATGGTGAATAATACTGCTTTGTGTATATATACCACTTCTTTATCCAATGGTCTATTGAAGAAGACTTTGGTTGTTTCCATGTCTTCTCCACTGTAAATAAAGCTGCAATGAACATTACGGCACATATGTCTTTATATATAAATGATTTCATATATTTTGGGTCGACACCCAGCAAAGGGTTTGCTGGGATATATGGTAATTAAATTTTGATTAGCTAAACCTGAACTGATTCGCACCCACCCAGGTATGTACAAATAGTAACAAATGTTGGAGAGGCTGTGGAGAAAAAGGAACGCTCATACACTGTTGGTGGGAATGTAGACTGGTGCAGCCGTTTTGGAAGGCGGTGTGGAGGTTCCTCAAAGAATTACGAAGAGAATTGCCATATGACCCAGCAATCCTTCTCCTGGGTATCTACCCAAAAAATCTGAAAACATTTAGAGATAAAGAAACGTGTGCTCTAATGTTCATTGCAGCTTTGTTTACGGTGGCCAAGACATGGAAACAACCAAAATGTCCTTCGATAGATGAATGGATAAAGAAGTTGTGGTATATATACGCAATGGAATACTATTCGGCAGTAAGAAAAGATGATATAGGAACATTTGTGACAACATGGATGGATCTTGAGAGAGTAATGCTGAGCGAAACAAGTCAGACAGAAAAAGCAGAAAACCATGTGATTTCACTGATATTTGGTATATAAACCAAAAACAACAAAAGAACAAGACAAACAAATGAGAAACAGAAACTCATAGACACAGACAATAGTTTAGTGTTTGCCAGAGGGTAACAGTGGCGGGGGGTAGGGGGTGGGAGATGAGGTAAGGGGGATCGAATATATGGTGATGGAAGGAGAACTGACTCTGGGTGATGAACACACAATGGAATTTATCGATGATGTATTACAGAATTGTACACCTGAAATCTATGTAATTTTACTAACAGTTGTCACCCCAATAAATTTAATAAAATAAAATATATTAAAAATAAAAAGACTGGACATAATAATATAATATAATTAATATAATATAATATAATATAATATAATATAATATAATATAATATAATATAATATAATATAATATAATATAATATAATATAATATAATATAATATAATATAATATAGTAATGTAATTTAATGTAGTATAATATAATATATTATAGTAAAATACAACACTGCGACATATTAATTTTTGCCGCAAAAGATGCATTACAGCTGATTGTCAGTCTAGGTCTTATTTTTGGGAAACATTGTCATCCCAACAAGGTCATCCAGAACTGCTGGATGGCTGTAAAATCACTAAAGAGTGCTAAGACAACTAGCATGCTATCAGCATTGCCATGAGATTTTCAGTTACAGCAGGGGATTCTAAGGTTGACAAGGGTAGCTCAGAACAAGCAGTGCCTGCTCAAAAGTAACGTGGGTGATCTAAGATTACAATTTTGCTCGTGGCAATTAGGAGTCACTCTGGACTACCAGGAGAAGTTCAGTGTAACCTGAAGAGTTGTAGAACCACTCTTACACTAAGATGATATCTATGGAGTTATTTGCTCTTCCTGTTGACTTTCAGGACCGCATAGAACAGCTGATGCCTACCCAGGAGACAACATTACAACAAGTGTACTGTCAGGATTATTATAGACATATACAGATCTTGAGAGGAAGTTCATGATCATGTGGAAATATGCAAGAGGACCAGGGTTGCATTAGGATTACACAAGCATTGAGGACCACCAGGAAACTATTAGGACCACCAGTGTCCGTCAAGTACACAGAGGGTGCAATCAGCACTAAGGGATACACTGGAAAAATCTAAAGGTAGAACTGGGAAACTCAGCACAAGTAAAACTTGCTGAGGAATATGCAAACACTCCCCCAAACATGGCAGCACTCAGAACAATAGAAACACCCAGAAACAAAAAGATACTTTCAGGTCAACCAAGAAAAAAACAGGAACATGATGGGACAATATGACATACCCAGTGCACCATGGATCCTTAGACAGTTTTCATGAACATGAACAAGTACTAAGGATCTTCAGTGCATAGTCTTCACCACTAGAAAAACATCAGGACAAACTGCAGCACTTGGAACAGTCAGAGAGCAATCAGATTAATCAGAAGATTGGCAGGAACATCAGGACCTGGTAATAATAGCAGAGGCCCTCATGGAAAGCATGAGAATCTGAGAAGAGGCAGTATGCTTTCATGACAATATAGATACAGAAAAAAACCAGAAAGTTTTAGGACAAATAGGATGCTCTAAAACAGCTAGAAAAATGTCAGGATGATGAGAACCTACAGAGGAATACTGGACAGGTATCAGAACTATAAAAAAGGCCATGAAAAACCCCAGGACATGGACATTCACGTGAACATGTGCAAAGACTGCTGAGATCTTTTTTTCCACCACAGGCCTGGGACCAAAAGGCGAACCAAGGACTACTAGGCAATACTAAATTTGCACCAGAAATGAGTACCAATGCCTGAGATACACAGGAGATGAATGTGTGCCCAAAACCAACATTACTCAGCACGGAAGTGCAGAAGAAATGCAGATTGACCAGGGGAGCACCAGCACAAGTAGGAAGCATCATCTCTGGGAAAGTGCAATCAGTAAACAGCACTGTTTGCCCATTGGATGCATTGTGCATTCAGATGCAACAGCAGGTAGTCAGAAGAACCACTGTATTTCACATTCTTCAGAGAACAATCAGGACAAGTCTACAGTGCTAAAAATATATACCACGGAACACTTCAACTCCAAATATCTTGTCAGGAAGACCAAAAGTGGACTGAGAATAAACACATCCTAAGGATGAACAGGGGTCTATAGTGAGGAACTTCAGGATTATGATCATCAGGAGGACTGATCCTGAGGAGGACTCACAATGATAATGATCAGGAACACATGGAGTTACTCAAAAGAAACAGTGGCAACTAAAACATCCAAAAAAAGTACTCCAGTTGACCAGAGGGCTATCAGGAAAAAGAGAAGGCACTCGTGGCATTCACTAGGCTCCCAGTACAGCCTGTGGACATTGCTGACAAGCTGCTGACATCCACGATCACTTTCAGTCACTGAGGACTACAGAGAAATATCAGGTCCACCAAGATTCATTGAAGACTACCTGATGACATTCCGGTTTCTGTTGGTTCAGTGATCACATCCAGAGTTAGATCCAGAATACTGGGTGAACCTTATGACCATGAGAAGACACTGAGACACACCAAGCCTTAATCACAATTAAATGAAACGTCAACACTGCACTGAGGTGCTGAGGTCAAGATCTGGTCTGTCAGGACAAGCATGCTGTTATTCGCTCAGGGCATGCAAGGCTCTCTCAGGATAATACGTGTGCTGAGACCCTCAAGAGACACTGTAGGTCTTCCCCGACAGTTGTGCCCAGAATCAACCAGGACTGAACACAGAAAATGAAGACATGCTTAAGAATATTAGGAATGCTCACCATGACATTAGTGCACTCAAAAACACCAGTCCTTTAATAGGAAAAAGCACGAAGGGTACAAGAATACTTGAGAGCTTTTAGGATATCCAGGTGGTGCTCTGAACAATTAGTGCTACAGCAGCATGATTAGCACAATCCTAGAGAGCATGGACATCAATAGGACTCTGTGTTATGCAGAACACTTTCACAGACACTCTGGAGTGCACAAAACTATGCGAAAGCTATCAGATGTATCAGTGAATCCTAAAATCCACCAGGTGGCAACCCTTCAAAATATCTCTGAGTGTCAACAGTGGGTTCTTAGCAACAAAACAACAACGCAAGAAAGAAAACTATGAGCCCAATCAATGGGTATTAGCAACCACAAGGCAGTGAAGGGATCCAGTGCTCTATCATTATTGTTTTAACTGTGGGTACAAAAACAACCCTAAGAAGATCACAGTGGTATTTTCAGGAAACCCATGCAACTATCACAATACATTAAAGTGTTCAGGGACACTGAAAAACCCAGATATTGCTGAGGAGAAAGAGAGCACTATCAGGAACTCAGAGAACAATCATAATAAAGTAGGCATGCCCAAGACCACCAAGGAACTCTGTGGATCACCAGGGGAGAGTCATGGCAATCATGAGATACTCAGAACCACAAAACAAGGTTTTCCCTGGAGAATCTGGGGTCACTCAACAGGAAACAGGAATGTGTGGAAACACCAGAATACCTTTAAAAATACCATTGGGCGAAAAGCCTAACAACCATCTGTAAAAACTACCAATATACACCTCAAAAACAAACAGGGGACACTCATCATTCCCAGAGTCATTCAGGACATCACAGTGCTCTCAGTACTACCGGGAGGTTCGCAAAAGAGTGGAGGGATTCTACAAATATTAGGAGTATACAGTAAGCATGGGGGAAAATCAATGTCATTTCTGCTACCCAGGACAACCTGCTGACGCTCAGAACAAATGAGCAATACACAGGATTTGCATCAGGTACTCAGTTACACAAGGTTTTCATCAGGAACACCAGAACCCAAAACAGGATTACAAGTAAGTGCCAACAGTAAGTAATGGTCTCTTTGAACTTGTTTGGTGTCACTGAAAACAAGCAGGATTTGCTCAGAACCGTTATTGCACTCGGAGGATCACCATGCTAGGCTCAGCATCAAAAGTTATCTCTTAGGACACACAAGAACATAACAGGAACTTCAGGCATTCAGTAGAGCAGCAGAGATACTGGCCTATTCTTTATGGCACAGTGAACATCTGTGTTTTTATAACTTCACTTTTGGCATTAGGTATTTTACCTTCAGACACACCTTGGCTAACTAATGAGAGCCATATTTCCCATGAGTTGGGAAATTGTCTTAAAATTTTCTCTCTAACACTGAAATAGTATAAATGACCATGATTTATTTTGCAAACGTACATCACTGTTGGGTCAAAAATATTTAGTATACCAAGTCTAACAATTAGACATGAAAATGTGCTATTTAATATTAAGAAGTAGTCTCATAATTGCTAACATATTCATTAGGATTCAGTTATTTTATGGCTCATGACCCAGTTTTAATTTAGAGTCTATGATCATTACAAAACCACTGATAACTTTTTGAAGATTGAGCTTTACAGAATTGAATGCAGCTAACAATTCATAGCTCCCTTTAAATGGTATACTCATGATTACCAGTGTGCACAGGAGTAACTTTGGGATGTAGGACACTCTTAGGTTGACTAGGTAATTGGAGGACATACTAGATACACAGGGAGGGCATAGGCAAACCAGGGTGTGATGACAACAATCCTACATTCCCTTGAGAAATGCAAGTAGAAATAAGAATTACCATTCTGATATCAAGACTATTAAGAGAAGGTCATAATGACCTGATGTCCCTTAGGAGCAGCGTGAGGGACTTGGGAAATGCAGAAGACCCAAAGAATGCTAGGACTCTCAGGAAATTCAGAGGTCACACACCAAAACTGGGCTGGGTGAAAATTCCGAGGGAAAGGTCAGCACAACCAGGAGTTGATCAACACCACAGAGAAGATTCATACCACCAGGAAACATTCTTGATCACAAAGGTGCTATTAGGATCATTAAAAGTCACTCATAAATACAAAGTGGTTCTCAAAATCTCCAGGGGAGTCAGTACAATCAGTGTGTACTCAAGAAACCATGGCCAGCTCAGGGATACTGGGAGGCACTGAGGAACTACAGGAGGTGTTCAATGGCACCAGGGCACAATCACATGAGCAAAAATGGCTCAGGATTAGCAGGGTCCTTTAGAAACCAACAAGGAATGACAATTTGCACATTACATATTCCTTTTTTTGTGTAATACTGAAAAAAGTATTAAAATGTATCGATTATACTTTATATCATCAAGATATATACTATCTTATCATTATCTTTTTGTTTAACACTGATAGGATCTCCTGAAAGAGGTTTCCACTTTTAAATAATTAATTCTATGTATATGTACTTATTTACACAGACAACAAAAAGAGATTATCATGAGAATTGTGTGTGTAAAATGTAATAAATATTTGGTGATTACAAAGCCATGCATGTAAAAACAGATATAGTGTACCATTTTTATTTTCTAATCAGCTATGTTGTTGCTTTTTACAATCAAAAATTATACTTACAAATTCATGACCTTAATAGACACAACATTTATACAGGATAAAGTACAAAATACCACACTTCATATAAAGTGCCTGTCTCACTTTGTGCATTATCCATTAATTAGACCTGTCACTGCAGTGACCAATCTCATAATATGTGTGTATAAAAGGCAAGAAATGGCATTGACTCCACGAACCACACAAATGTAGAGTAAAATACCTGTGGCAATCAGATTTTGCACACCGGAACAAATGCATAACGAGCATCTGTTATGTAGGGAAAAATGCCCTGGTGTTATGTAACATATCATTGCTAGGAGCCCAGTAGGTCTTGTGACATCACGGCTGCTTAGGAAGAAATCCATTGTAAAGATCTGTAGAATTTACATGAGCAGGCCTGCCAGATCAATATTTGACGCTTCAGGACTCAAGTCGATGTAGATGAGAATAGGTGGTGAAAAAAAGTTGTTGTGAAATGTCACATGTTTCTTCAGGCAATCAAAGTGTTTGTTGTAAAGGAGGATCCGCAGGTTCAGAAAACTCCATCATGTTTTTACCGCTAGAACATTCATACACTGAGAACACGGACTTGAGTTCTATGATTGAAGAAAATGCACTTTTGTCTCTCTCTGAAGGATCTTTGATAAGAGCACTGCATTACAAGTACTGTGATTCTGAACCAGAGGAAGATAATGATTTTTGCTTTATGAACTTTCCCAGAAAACTTTGGAAAATACTTGAAAGCACACAATTCAAATCTATCTGGTGGGATAAGAATGGAACTTCCATAGTGATTGATGAAGATCTTTATAAGAAAGAAGTTTTGGAAAGAAAAGCCCCTTTCAAAATATTTGAAACAGGAAGCATGATGAGTTTAATTTGACAGCTAAACCTCTATGGATTTAGGAAACAGCGGCTGACTTTTCAAAGATCTGCTTCCCTACATGACTTCCTGGCAGAAGAAAAGGCAGTCTCTGTGTTCACCAAGGTAGTACAAAATTCAGTTTTTTACTTCTAATAGGATAAAGTCTATAAATACATTTGTAAGCATTATATAAAATTAATAGGATTACTTTCATTTCAAAATATGCAAAAGGGGTGGGCATTCTGGATTATGAGAAACTTTGAAAACACATTAAAAAATGTGTTCACTGTTCCTTTAAATAGACAACTCATTTTTCAATTGAGTAAAAATTATTTATTTTTCTATTTTCAATAAGTACTTTTAAGTTGTATTGGGGAGTGGGGCAATTGTTAGTAAAGTTACATCCTGAAATCAATAAGTAATTTTTGAAATTAGTGAGCACTGTAAATTTATAGATGACATTGTCTTTGCATAAGGTCTTGATGTATAAGATTTTACAACTTAGGTTCTCTATTGATTCTTTTAGGTCTCATATCTTTCTTTATATGTCAGTAAATAACTTTCTTTCATCATTTTAGTTACACTGCTATCAAAATCCAAACTTTCAACAGGGCTGTCCCCATCTTTTACGGGAAATGAAAAGAAGAATTGGGAAGAGAAATGCTTCCCAATCATTTGCATCAGTTCAAGATTTCAACAATAAGCACTTTAGAGCAAAGTATCATTTAACTAATAATAACATGTATTCTTCCAAACTCCACACATTTAAAGATGCCACAGAAGATGAAGCCTCCTTCGAATCACAGAATGACTAACAAGACTATTAAGCAAAACAAAAATTAAAATGTATGCTGACAAATATCAGCAGAACGCATCATATATTTTATTTCAACAATAAACCTACATGTTTAATTTTGGGGGTTCTTTTCCTTATTATGAGAAATACTTAGGTTTGGATATATTGGTCATTCAAATGGCATATTCAATCCCATTTATTCTAAGGAAATTATATCTTACTTTTTTTTGAAACTAACTGTTAGAACAGGAAAGAAGTGGACTGAAGGAGTTTGTGGAACATCCCATGAGAAACCAAATGAGGTTCTAATTTAGGAATGCTTGAAAAGTTCTCTCACATATGAAATTGATGTAAGTGTAACACACAGTAATTATTTTCTGTTTATCCATTTCACTTATTTTTCATTCCAGTGTTTCTCACTTCTACATTTTGGATTGAATTGGTGGAACTCATCTTCTTTTCCATATATCTCATACTTAAAAGTATAACATAGTCTAACAAGCTAAGTAGCCTTGATTACCATTATACCACAATCATTCTAATGAAATAATAAACATCAAAGAATATCCTCACTGATTTCATGACTACCAGCATCTGGTGGTATTTCACAAATGATAGCAAAAAGGTGTTCTTTTATTGTAATCCACTCAAAACATCCTATATATTCATGTCTCCAATTCCCACTGTCATGATTGAACTCCATAGTTTTGAATGTACAGCGGCATGTGGTTTTGTTGTTGTTGTTGTTGTTAACATCCAAAGACAAGCTGAATTCAATAAGCTTGCATTCAATGCCTTTTTGATTTTGAACCCATAGCCCACACTTGGCTAATGTGTTCCTTGAAAATGTGGCATCTGTTGATCTTCAGGGGTCCATAATTTTGAGTTCTACTGCCCATTCAGAGATAGTTTCAGGAAACAATTTTCAACCATTTAAATTTCTTACAACTTTGATCCAGATTTTCCCTGAAATCAGAAGTTTTCTTGCATCCTATGTACAACACTAGTTAACACATCTTGTCACTGATGTAATCTTTTTGAGAAGTGTTTTTCCCCACTTTTCATTCTCCAACTAGTACTTCAGCAAAGATTTAGCACCGCACATGTCAGGCAATATATGGTTAGTGGTTTTTGTATGAGCAATAGATTGGATGTCAATGAAACCAATTAAAACCTATTTTCTTTGCCAAATACAGCAACCCTTCAATGGTTTTCAAGAGATTACTTTTTGGGTTTAAATCCTCAACACAAACCCTTTGTTTTCATTAGCAGTGAGATAGATGAACAGCTATGGAAGCATCTGTGTCTGTCACTGATCCTAGGTTATAGAGATAAAGAGCAAATTCATTATTTGTCCTGACTTTATAATGCCAAATATTTAAATGCTCCTCTATTCCCACTTTGGATATTTTACTGTATTTTTCATACAGAGTATTTTTTTTTCAATCCATGTACACGACTGTCTTTGTTTGTATTAACCCACTTCTTAGATGAAGCTTCATCCAGAAAATTCAGTTTGGATTATACATTTTCAGCATAGTTCTACATCTGTCACAGAATCTGTATTCCTATAAATGTATATTCAGTAAGAGCCAAGGTGATGCAGCTTCTCATTTGAAATCATGGTAGTGTGCAATGAATTTACTTGTTCAAATTGTACGTTTAAAAATGTCAGCAATGCCAAAGCAGCTTTCCTTGCCCTGGGAAGATGCAAATAAGTCAGTTCACATTGTAGTTACATCGCATGTAATGTGCTGTTTACATAGAGATAAATTGGGCACGTGATCAAACTAACAAGACTGGTTTAAAAGAAGGCTTTACCTGGGTCATACAGAGTGTCCAAATTATTCAGCTTGAACACTCATGAGAAGTACTGTCATGTGCAGTGAAAACAGGAAATTCAGGTAGACTGTATTAGCTGCTCATCGTCAGTCTTCATCAGACAATTAATCTATTCATATGCATCTTCAAAATCATAAATGCAGGTCAATTCCCTGCTGCAGGTTTACACCACTACAATTGAAAATGAGAAATGTCTTTGAATTGTCAATATGTAGTTTTCCACCAGAAACACCTAATCTATTGGAAACAGCTTCAGATTGGGCTGGAGGTAGGAAAACAGCTTAATGAGTTAAGTTCTGCCAAAGAGTCTGTCCACTGTGTGGACACAAATATTTGCATAATTGTAACAGGTTTTGAAGTTGAATAGCTAGACAGTTCAATAGACACTATCAAGTTTTCACGCTGCTAAACCTGCAGTGACATGCACTCCTTCAGTGAGGTACACCATTAAGTATTGAATGCCACATTGATCCACCAGCTCAGATTTGCATCACTGGGTAAGAGGAAATTTCCTTGGGATAGAGAAGATATCTCCTGTTTGTGGAAAAGTGTATTGAAGCTGGAGCCAATCAATTTCAGTCTGATTTGTACTAAAAAGCATTGTACATATTCTTCTACAGAGTGAAAGAAGGTTTTAGATTTCCTTGGTAGGTTTTAATGAAATTGTCTGCTATTATATGTCATTGTTGACACCACGTACTTCATCTTTGTGTACTCTCAAATTAAACACAACGGGCATATTCCCTACCAGTTGGAAGTTATGAAATTTTCTCTACCAACACCTTGGAAAGATTCAGTAACTCAGTAACCAGAAATAATTTACTGTAGAAAAGGTCTCAGTCTTCAGAGTGGAGGACACTTATATCGCCTCACCCACTATTTTTCTAAATAAATTTGCTACCAGGGCAAGGAATATTTTTTTAAATTGTTACTCTAATTATTTTGCACACCAACATGTCAGTAAAATCATGTGTGTACAACTTTTCCTCTCTGACTTATTTTGTTCAGTATAATAATCTCCAGATCCATCCATGTTGTGACAAATGGTACTATTTCATCTTTTCTTATGGCGAATAATACTGCTTTGTGTATATATATATACCACAATTCTTTATCCAATGGTCTATCGAAGAAGACTTTGGTTGTTTCCGTGTCTTCTTCACTGTAAATAAGGCTGCAATGAACATTATGGCACATATGTCTTTATATATAAATGGTTTCAGATATTTTGGGTCGACACCCAGGAAAGGGATTCCTGGGATATATGGTAATTCTCATCTTGGTTTTTTGAGGCAGCTCCTCACGGTCTTCCATAGTGGCCGTACCAATCTGCATTCCCATCAAGATTGTATGAGAGTTCCTTTTTCTCCATAGCCTCTCTAACACTAGTTATTATTTGTCTTGTTGATGATATCCATTCTAACTGATGTAATGTGATATTTCAATGTGTTTTTTATTGGCATTTCTTTGATGATTAGTGATGTTGAACATTTTATCATATGTCTATTGGCCATTTGTACGTCTTATTTGGAGAAATGTCTATTCAGGTCATCTGCCCATTTTTCATTGGATTGTTTGTTTTGTTGTTTTTGTTGTTGTTTCTGTTGCTGTTGAGTTGTGTGAATTCTTTATATATTTTAGGTATGAGCTCCTTATCAGTGGCGTTGTTTCCAAAATCCATCTCTCATTCGCTTGGTTGCTTCTTTGTTTTGTCGATAGTGTCTTTTGCTGTGCAGAAGATTTTTAGTTTGATATGGTCCCATTCATTTATTTTAGCTTTTACTTCCCTAGCCTTTGGAGTCAAATCCATAAAATGCTCTTGGAACCCAAGTTCCATAACTTTAGTAACTATTTTTTTCTTTGATGCATTTTATTGTTCCAGGTCTGATGTTTAGGTCTATGATCCATTTTTCATTAATTTAAGTACATGGTGACAGATGTCAGTCTAGCTTCACTGTTTGCACATGGCTTTCTGATTCATCCAGCACCATTTACTGAAGAAGCTCTGTTTCCTCCATTGTATGTTTTTGGGTTTTTGTGTTGAAAAAAGACAAATTTGTGCATATATATTTCAGTTTATTTCTCAGTTATATTCCATTGGTTGTTGTGTCCGTTACTATGCCAATACCATACTATTTTAAATATGGTTTCCATGTAGTACAAGCCAAAGTCAGGTCATTGATGCTTCCACCATTGTTCGTTTTTCTTAGGATTTTTTGGGATTCTGGGTCTTTTGTGGTTTCATACAAATCTGATGATTTTCTGTTCTATTTCTTTGAAAAATACCATTGGGATTTTTAATGGGGTTGCATTAAGTCTGTATATTGTTTTGGGTAATATGGCCACATGAACGATGTTGATTCTTCCAATCCATGAACATGGAACCTCTTTCCATTTCTTGGTGTCTTCTTCAATGTCTTTTAAAAATGTCCTATTATTTTCAGTAGGTAAGTCTTTCACAAACTTGGTTCAGTTTATTCCTGGGTATTTTATTGCAATTGCAAAATATTTTTTTAACTTTATTTTTCATAGATTTCCTTGTTAGTATATTTGAATGCAATTATTATATATATATATATATATATATATATATATATATATATATATATATATATATACACACACACACATATATGTATGTTGATTTTTTTATCCAGAAAATTTACTGTATTCACTTATTGTTTCTCATAGTTTTCTGGTGGAGTCATTAAGGTTTATATATTTATATATCATCGTGTCATCTGTGAAAAGTGATAATTTAACTGTTTCCTTCCCTGTTTGGATACCTTTTATTCCTTTCTCTTGTCTCATTGCTCTGGCTAGGATTTCCAATAGTATGTTGAGAAACAGAGGTGATAGGTGACAGCCCTGTCATATTCCTGAATGTAGAGAAAAGGACTTAACAATTTTACAATTAATTATCATAGGAGCTGATGGTTTGTCATGTATGGACTTGTAATGTGAAGGTTTTCTCCTTCTATACCCATTTTATTAAGTGCATTAATCCTAAATAGACATTATATCTTTTCCCATGCTTTTCTACATCTATTGATATAATCACATGATTTTTTATCTTTATTTCACTTACATGGTGTATTACAATAATTGATTGTCTTATGTTGAACCATCCATGTGCCCCTGAGTAGTGCCATCCCTGTGCCCACAGGGATGTTGAACCATCCCTGTGTCCACTTGTTCCTGATGTATAATCTTTCTAATGCATTGTTGCATTTGATTTGGTAGAATTGTGTTTGGGATTTTTGCATCTGTATTCATCATGTTGTTGTGTAATTTTATTTCTGTGTTATCCTTACCAGATTTTGGTATCAGGGTAAGTTTGGCTTCATAAAATGAGTTAGGGAGTATTGTCTCCTCTTCAATGTTTTGGAAGAGTTTGAGTAGGACAGGTATTAGATCCTATTTGAAGGTGTGGTAGAATTCACTAGTGAAGCTATCTGGTCCTGGACTTTTGCTTTTGGGAAGGTTTCAGATGATGATTCAATTTCCTTTGTGGTGTCCTGTCTCTATAGATTTAAGAATTCTTTATGATCCGAGAAAGGCTATATATTTCTAAGTACATATCCATTTCATCTAAGGGTTATTGAATTTAGTGGCATAAAATCCCTCAGAGTATTGTTGGATGATCCTTTTTATTTTTGTGGTCTCCGTGGCAACTTCCCATCTTTCATTTCTGATTTTGTTTATTTGTGGCCTTTCTCTTTTTATCTGATTTTTACTATTTCCTTCTTTGTGCTGACTTTGGGTTTCATTTGTTCTTTTTCTAGTTCGTTAAGTTGTAACTTGAGGTTATTTATCTGGGATTTTTCTACCTTCTTGAGGTAGGCCTGCAATGATACGAATTTCCCTCTTAAATCTGCTTTTAATGCATCCCAAAAATAATGGTAGGATTTATTTTCATTGTCATTTGTTTCTATGTATCTTTTGATCTGCCTTCTTATTTCTTCTTTGACCCAGTCATTCTCTGAAAGTATGTTGTTTAATCTCCACATGTTTTGGGTTTCTCTGCTTTCTTTTTGCAGTTGATCTACAATTTCAAAGCCTTGTGATCAGGAAATACATTTGGGATGATTTCAACATTCTGAAATTTACTGAGACTGGATTTATATCCCAACATATGATCTATCCTTGAGAATGTTCCTTTTTTTTTTTCTTTTTTCCTTTCTTCTTCTTTTTTTTTTAAATTTTATTTTATTAAATGTATTGGGGTGACAATTGTTAGTAAAATTACATTGATTTCAGGTGTACAATTCTGTATTACATCATCTATAAATCCCATTGTGTGTTCATCACCCAGAGTCAGTTCTATGTACACTTGAAAAGAATGTATTCTGATGTTCTAGGATGAAATGCTGTATAAATGTCAGTTATGTCCATTTCATCTAATGTATCATTTAGCGCTGCTCTTTCATTATTTTCTGTTTGAATGATCTGTCCACAGCTGTCAATGATGTAATTAGTTCCCGTACTATAATAGCATTTTCATAATTTCTCGCATTAGTTCTGTTAATAGTTGCCTGGTATATTTCAGTGCTCCTTCATTGGGGGCATAAATATTGATGACTGTTATGCGTCTTGTGTAGCTCCCCTTATTATTATGAAATGTCCATCTTTGTCTCTTGTCATGTTTTTCTTATCCTGAAATCTGTTTCATATGATATCAGTATGGCTACATTTTTTTTACTATGTATACAATTTCCTTTGATTGTCAGTTTCCATTGTATCACTCTGAGTTTATATTTGTCCTTGTAGCTCAGACTTGTCTCTTGGAGCAGCATGAGGTTGGGTTTAGTTTATGGTAGAATCTGCTACTCTGTGACATTTTATTGGTGAGCTCAGTCTATTTACTTTTTGGCTGCTACTGATTTATGAGAATTTCCTATCATTCCATCTCGGTTTTGTTGTAGATTGGTGTCGCCATTGGTTCTTTGCCTTTCTATTGCTGTCTATTATCTTTGGACATGTCAGCAAGCACAAGCTCTTAGGAGTCAACACCAACTTCCATATTATTTTTTAATTTATTGGGGTGAAAATTGTTAGTAAAATTACATAGAATTTAGGTGTATTTCTGTATTACATCATCTATAAAACCCATTGTGAGTTAATCACCTGAAGTCAGTTCTCCCTCCATCACCATTATTTGATCCCCCTTACCGTCATCTCAAACCCCTTACCCCCTTACCCTCTGGTAACCACTAAACTACTGTCTGTGTCTATGAGTTTTTGTTTCTCATTTGTTTGTCTTTTCCCTTTGTTGTTTTTGGTTTATATAACACATATCGGTGAAATCACATGGTTCTCTGCATTTTCTGTCTGACTTATTTCACTTAGCATTATACTCTCAAGATTCATCCATGCTGTCACAAATGTTCCTATATCATCTTTTCTTACGAACGAATCGTATTCCAGTGTGTACATATACCACAATTTCTTTATCCTTTCATCCATCGAAGGACACTTTTGTTGTTTCCATATCTTGGCCACCATACAAAGCTGCAATGAACATTGGAGTATACCTTTATTTATGTATAAATGTTTTCAGATTTTTGGGGTAGACAGCTAGGAGAGGGATTGCTGGGTCATATGGTAATTCTAGTCATAAATTTTTGAGGAAAATCCACACTGCCTTTCATAACAGCTGTATCAGTCTGCATTCCCACCAATAGTGTATGAGGGTTCCTTTTACTCCACAGCATCTCCAACACTTGTTACTATTTGTCTTGTTGATGATAGCCATTCTGACTGGGGTGAGGTGATATCTCATTGTGGTTTTTATTTTCATTTATATGACGATTAGTGATGTTGAGCATTTTTTCATATGCCTATTTGCCATTTATGTCCTCTTTGGAGAAATGTCTCTTCAGGTCTTCTGCCCATTTTTCAATTGGGTTGTTTGGTTTTTCATTGTTGAGTTTCATGAGTTCTTTGTATATTTTGGATATTGGCCCCTTATCTGAGACACTATTTGCAAAAATCTTCTGCCATTCAATTGGTTGTCTCTTTATTTTGTAGATGGTCTCTTTTGCTGTGCAGAAGCTTTTAAGTTTCATATAGACCCATTCATTTATTTTAGCTTTTACTTCCATTGCTTTTGGAGTCAATTTCATAAAATGCTCTTTGAACCCAAGTTCCATAAGTATAGTACCTATGTTTTCTTCTATGCAGTTTACTGTGTCAGGTCTTATGCTTAAGTCTTGATTCATTTTGAATTAATTTTGGTACATGGTGACAGATAGCCTTCCAGTTTCATTCTTTTGCATGTGGCTATTTAATTTTCCCAGCACCATTTACTGAGAGACTGTCTTTCCCCCATTTTATATTTTTAGCATCTTTGTCAAAAATTATCTGTCCATATTTATGTGGTTTTATTTCTGGGTTCCCAATTCTATTCCATTGGTCTATGTATCTGTTTACTGCCAATACCATGCTGTTTTGATTATTGCAGCCCTGCAATACAAGCTAAATTCAGGGAGTGTGATACCTCAAGTATTATTAAGATTTATTTGGCTATTCGGGGTCTTTTGTGATTCCAAACTAATCTGATGACTATTTGCTCTATTTCTTTAAAAAATGCCATTGGGATTTTGATGGGCATTGCATTAAATCTGTATATCGCTTTGGGTAATATGGCCATTTTAACTATGTTGATTCTTCCGATCCATGAGCATGGAATAACTTTCCATTTCTTTGTGTCTTCTTCAATTTCTTTCAAAAAAGTCTTATAGTTTTCACCATATAGGTCTTTCACATCCTTGGTTAAGTTTATTCCTAGGTATTTTATTCTTTTTGTTGCAATTGCAAAAGGAATTGTTTTTTGTATTTCTTTTTCTGAGATTTCATTGTTTATATATAGGAATGCAATGGAATTTTGTATGTTGATTTTTTAGCCAGCAACTTTACTGTATTCGTTGATTATTTCTAATAGCTATTTGGTGGAGCCTTTAGGGTTTTCTATATATAGCATCATGTCATCTACAAAGAGTGATACTTTAACTTCTTCATTCCCAATTAGGATGACTTTTATTCCTTTCTCTTGCCTGATTGCTCTGGCAAGGACTTCCAACACTATCTTGAAAAGCAGAGTTGATAGGGGACATCCCTGTCTGTTCCTGAACGTTGAGCAGAGGGCTTAAGTTTTTCTCCATTAATTATGAGATTAGCAGAGGGCTTGTCATATATGGCCTTTATTATGCTATTTTAGTTCCATACATATTTTATTAAGTGTTTTATTCATAAATGGATGTTGTGTCTTAGCAAATGCTTTTTTCTGCAGCAATTTATAATCAAATGATTTTGTCCTTTATTTTGTTTTTATGATGTACCACATTGAGGGATTTTCAGATGTTGAACTATCCTTGTGCCCTGGGGTTGAACCCCACTTGGTCGTGATGAATAATCTTTTTAATGCATTGTTGTATTCGATTTGCTAGAATTTTATTTAGGATTTTTGCATCTGTACTGTTCAGTGATATTTTTCTGTAGTTTTCTTTTTTTGTGTTGTCCTTACCAGGTTTTGGTATCAGGGTAATGTTGGCCTCATAAAATGAGTAAGGGAGTACAGTATTTTCTTCAATTTTTTGGAAGAGTTTGAGCAGAATTGGTATTAGATCCTCATTGAAGGTTTGGTAGAATTCACTAGTGAAGCCAACTGGTCCTGGATTTTTGCTTTTGGGAAGCTTTTGAATGACTGGTTCAATTTCTTTACTGGTGATCTGTCTGTTTAGATTTTCTACTTCTTCACGGTTCAGTCTTGGAAGGTTATATGTTTCTAAGAACTTGTCAATTTCTTCTAGGTTATTGAATCTGGTGGCATATAATCTTTCATAGTATTCTTTGATGATCCTTTGTATTTTTGTGGTGTCCGTTATAACTTCCCCTTTTTTCAATTCTGATTTTGTTAACTAGTGTCTTCTCTCTTTTTATCTTAGTGAGTCTAGCTAAGGGTTTGTCAATTTTGTTAATCTTTTCAAAGAACCAGCTCTTTGTCACATTATATTTTCTATTTTCTTTTTATTTTATTTTTCATTTAGCTCTGCTGTGATTTTTGTTATTTCCTTTCTTCTGTTGACCCTGGGTTTCACTTGTTCTTCTTTTTCTAGTTCTTTAAGGTGTAACAAGAAGGTATTTATTTGGGATTTTTCTTGTTTCTTGAGGTAGGCCTGTAATGAGATAAATTTGCCTCTTAAAACTGCTTCCACTGCATCTCAAAAATTTTGGTGGGATGTATTTTCGTGGTCATTTGTTTCTATGTATCTTTTGATCACTCCACTAACTTCTTTGACCCAGTCATTCTTTAAATGTATGTTGTCTAATCTCCATGTATTTGTGTTTTTTTCCAGATTTCTTTTTGTATTTGATATCCAATTTCAAATCCCTGAGATCAGAGAATATGCTTGGTATGATTTCAATCTTCTTAAATTTCCTGAGGCTGATTTTATGACCCAATATATGGTCTATCCTTGGGAATATTTCATGTAAATTAGAAAAGTACGTATCGTCCGATATTTTAGGATGAAGTACTCTATATATGTCAATTAGGTCGATTTCATCCAATGTGTCATTTAGAGCTGCTATTTCATTATTTATTTCTGTTTGGATGATCTATCCATAGCTGTCAATGATGTATTTAAGTCCCCTAGTATAATTGTGTTTTGGTCAATTTCTCCCTTTAGTTCTGTTAGTGCTTGCTTGGTATATTTTGGTGTTCCCTGATCGGGGGCATAAATATTGATTACTGTTATGTCTTCTTGTTGTATAATCCCCTTTACCATTATGAAATGTCCATCTTTGTGTGTTGTTATCTTTTTCGCCCTGAAGTCTCTTTCATCTGTCATCATTATGTCTACAACTGGTTTTCTCTGGGTACCATTTGCTTGGAGTGTTTATTTCCACCCTTTCACTTTGAATCTATGCTTGTCCTTGTAGCTGAATGTGTCTCTTGGATACAGCATATGGTTGGGTTTAGTTTTTTGATACAATCTGCTACACTGTGCCTTTTTATTGGTGAGTTCAGTCCATTTACATTTAGGGTGATTATTGATATATGAGGATTTCCTGTCATTCTATCTTTAGTTTTCTGGTAAGGCTGTGTCTCCATTGTTTCTTTGCCTTTTTGTTATTGTCTATTCTTTCTGTGTCGTGGTATTCTATGATGTTTCCCTCTGTTTGTTTTTTTACTACAGTATATATTTCAGTTCTGAATGTTTTTTGAGTGTTTACCCTTAAGTTTATGTAAAAGAAAGTTTGATATTTAGAGTATTCCATTTTCTTCAGCACACTTACTTACTCCATTCCCTTATTCCGGTTCAGGCCTTTACTCTCCCCCTTTTTGAGTTTTGGTGGCCACAAATTGTCCATGTTGATGGTCATGTAATAGCCTCCTTTAGTATTCCTTGTAGGGCAGGTCGTGTGTTAGAAAATTCCCTGAGCTCCTGTATGCCTGGAAAGGTCTTTATTCCTCCTTCATATCTAAAGGATATCTTTGCTGGATATATTATTCTTGGCTCATAATTTCTCTCTTTCAGTAGCTTAAATATTTGGTTCCACTCCCTCCTGGCTGCAGAATTTCTGCTGTAAAATCTGGTGATAATCTAACAGGCTTTCCTTTGTAGATTACTGTCTTCTTTTCCCTGGATGCCTTGAGGATTCTTTCTTTTCATTGATTTTAGACAGCTTCAATAGAATGTGCCTTGGAAAAGGCCTGTTGTGGTTGAGATAATTAGGTGTTCTATTTGCTTCTTGTATTTGAAAATCCAGTTATTTTCACAAGTTTGGGAAGTTCTCATCGACAATTTGTTTGACTGTATTCTCTCTTCCCTTCTCTTTTTCTTCTCCTTCTGGTATGCCCATTATTCTTACATTGCGTTTTCTGATGTAGTCAGAAAGTTCTTGTATAGTTCTTTCATTTATTTTAAAGTCTCAAGTCTCTTTCTCCTTCCATCTGTTTAATTTCCAGGTTTCTATCTTCAATGTCACTGATTCTTTCCTCCATCTGGTCAACTTAATCTCCAGAAATTCTATTTGGTTCTTTTTCAAATTTTCAATCTCTTTTGTAAAATGCTCATGTTGTTCTTTGATTGTGTTTCTGACTATATTAAAATGTGTCGTGTTTTCTTGCATCTCGTTGAGTTTTTTCACAACTGCAATCTTGAATTATCTGTCATTAATGTCACATATTTCCATATCTTTAAGATTTTTTGTGGAGACTTTTCACTTTCTTTCTGAGCTGTTTTGTTGCCCTGGTTATTGATGGCAAATGCTGATTTATTATTTCTCTTCCTAAACTTCTACAGAAGTGGGTTGCGACAGGTTTATAGGAAGAGTCATTTCTTTTGTTTTCCAGTACTTGTTGGTAGAATGTTTTATTTTCTCTCCAACTGCAGCCTTTTTTTTTTTTTCTTTCTCACACGGTAGTGCTATGTTTTCTCTGCACTATTCCAAATTCTCACACAATGAGGGGATTCCCTGGGAGATAGGCTTCTCCTCTGTTAATAGTTCGCCTGGGTCACAGGGCACAGTGTACATGTGAGTATGCGGAGAGCTTTTGAAGCTCCTAAGCTCTTCCTGCACCAGATTCAGAGCCAGTATGTTTCAGCAGTTCTCTTTACTCCTGCATGGATCTGCCCAGATAGGTGGGGCCATTGGCCAGTTTAGTGTGAGAGGTGGCCCAGAGCAATGGCAGCAACCACCACCACCAGCAGGTCCTGCTTCCACAGCTCGCTCCCCTTTGCCGGAACTAGTTGGGCTTTGAATCTGTGTCTGAGGTCCACATTTCTCAAAAGAGCAAATATTCTGTTATTTTGATCAAACACTCGTAGTGTTCTGCATTAGCACCTGGCATGTGGTGGCGTGGCAAGCTCAGGGAGGAGAGGTAGGGGGCGATTAGTCTCAGTGCCTAAGACTTCCATTCTCTGCTCAGCAGTGAAGCTTAAAACCACCGTTTTCAGCCTTCTTCCCTCAGTCTTTGCTCCGAGGTCTCTCCGTGAGTGTTGGGGATAGCCGTGTTATATGCTGTCCCCTTAACCCTGTGGGCCATAAGCAGAGCCCTAGCAGTCTGAGTTATTCCCTCTCCCACAGCTGCGGTAGTTCTGTGTTGTAGTGAGCTCGGAGTACTGAGCTAGGCCTGAGTCCTGCGCCCGCACATCTCCGTCTCTTCACTTCTCACTTCCCTTCTCTCTCAACCGTGCGATTCGCCCCCCTTTAGGTGAATTCAGTAGTGGGCCTCTTTGTCTTGCCTGTCTGCTGTGTAGGGAGTCCTTTGTGGAGTTATTGTTGTTCGATTAGTTGTAAATTCCAGGGGAGCTTTACAGAGGCTCACCTCACACCACCATTTTGATGACGTCTAACTTCCATATTTTTATATTCAATTGCTTTGCTTAATTTTAAACAAATATCTCACACAGCCTCTTATGACATGTGGATAGATTTTTATCACAGTGTTTTTCAGCAGTTCCTGCTGTATTCATTTAACTTTCGAATAACCCATGAAGTAACCTGTCTCAGAATTCAGTATTTTTCAGTAAAATACAAATGACTTGTTATTTATAGGTACAACAGTTGAAATGACATTCATGTTTATCTTTATACTATTGGAATTCCAAGTGTATTTCTTTATATTTTAGTTTGTTCGTTTTTGTTATTGTTTATTTGTTTTGTTTTTTGTTTTGTTTTGTTTTGTTTGTCATGTTATATATTGTAGTGTTTTGCATTTTGTAATCAGGCAGAATGATGAAATTGTGTCACTAGCCCTGCCATACACTTGTCAAAGCTGCCTTTTATTTTGGTATATAAGAGACGGAGGAAAATGGACTGGTTTATACTAATTCTGGGCTTCACATATTTCACAAACAGGAAATTTTGGTCACATAGAGTTCATTTTATTGAATAATTGCAGGCTTCTGTTGTAGGCTCATGTTTAAAATGGGATTGATTGAATGTTGGGTATGAGAGGAATAAAATGAGTAAAAATTGATATGGATTCTCCACAAAACCTCAGAATTGAATTGTAAAGTTTTCAGGGAGAAATTTAGGGCAGAATGTCTTGAGGAGTCTGTTTATTCTATGTGTTTTAGTATCATTAGCCCCAAGTTTAATGCGGTGATACAATATAATTACCTCTATGACTATTTTAGTGTGTGAAAAATGGATTATGCTAGTCTACTCTTTACTCTAGGACATTTTCCAAAGAAATTTTTGGAAAAAAATACCTTTAAAAGGTCATAATATCTATAATATATATAGATAGATAGATAGATAGATAGATAGATAGATAGATAGATAGATAGATAGATAGATGATAGATAGATAGATAGATAGATAGCTATGAGGCATGACGTTGTTTAGTAATAAATCTATTCTTTTCTCCACCATGCCAATTGCATCCTGAAACACAGACATCAGTGGGAAAATCAAAGTATGGTTCTACATTAGCAGTGTAAGATTAGGAAACTGTAGCCAATATAATCTGTTGAAACTGCTTTTTATGCCAGTGATAATGTTCTTTTTCTTAGACAGAGAACTGTGTCTACTGTCATCACCTATGAAAGTGCACCATGCTTGCTTAATAGCTTTCATTCATGTTGTACACAGCTATCAATCATTTTTTGCTCAGCATGAATTCAAAGAAAGATGTGGTTTGGTTCAACGTATTCCTGTGATTGATTAAGTTAACATGATTAGATTAACAATTATAAATGTACTCCTTGGGTACCGATAGCATATGTATTTACACCAGTGGTGGCTGAAAGAATATAATTGTCTTCAGGTCTGAAAACTAAGGACTCCTTTTGAAACAAATTGTTGCTGATTACTTAATGTTTCCAATTGGTGGAAGAAAAAAATAGGTAGTATTCAACTGATAGGGAATATTCCAGTTGTATTCAACCATAGTGTACACACAGGTAAAGTATATCATGTGAACAATGATATCTAATAACAGACTAGTTCACTCAAACCTAATAAGGAATCCTAAAATGTAAAATAACACTGGAGAAGAGTATGTTCAAGGATTTTTTGTGTAAGTCAATAGAGTACTTGCTCGTATCCCGTTTCAGCCAAGTTTTCCAAAAATTGGTGATATCTACTCTATGACCCCCCAAAATTTTTCTCCTTTTCCATGATGCAAAGAAAATCTGGTAGATTGAGTGACCCTCGGTACAAAAATTTGTATGTACCTGGTTGTGTGCGAATCAGTTCAGGTTAAGCTAATCAAAATTTAATGGTGTCTGTTGAACTGTCTAGCTATTCAACTTCCAAACCAGTTATAATTATGCAAACATAAACACTAAGTGGCCAGTCCTAGTGGCAGAACTGAACTCAGTAAGTGTATTTCTAACTGTGGACTATTTTGAAACTGTTTTCAATAGTTTCCGGTGTTTAATTTTGGAAAACTACTACTTACAAATCAAAGACATTTCTATTTTTGGTCTCTATTGTGAAAAGCTAGAAACACGACTGACCTGACTTTATGATTACTAAGATGTACATTATTAGATCAATCATCTAATGAAGATTATAAGGAGAGCTGCTAACGTAGCCAACCTGAATTTCAGGTTTTCATAGCACATGACAAAATTGCTACCATCAGTGTTGAGCTTAATAACTTGGACACTATGAAAGTGAGGTAAAGGCTCTTTTTAACCACTCTTAGAAGTCCTGTTTCACTTGCCTATATAATCTCTTGGTAAACATCATGTTAAATGAGACACTCTCCCTTGTCTCCCTAGAGATAGATATCGATGTATAGATATGAGACATACCACTCCTTAGTAGTAAATCTAACATTTTTTCCAACTTGCCAATTACATCCTGAATCACAGACAACCTCAAAGGGAAAATGAAAGTGTGATTCTGCATTAGCAATATAAGATTAGGAAACTACAGTCAATATAATCTATTAAAACTGCTTTTAAAGCCAGGGAGAATGTTCTTTGTCTTAGATTGAGAACTATGTCTACTGTCAACACCTATGAAAGAGCAACATGCTCGCTTAACAGCATTCACTCAGGTTGTACACAGCTATCAATCATTTTGTGCTCAGGATGAATTTAAAAAAGATATGGTTTGGTTCAATACATTCCTGTGTGTCCACATGTTCAGGTGAAGAATTATAAACATACTCCTTGGGTACAGGTAGCATATGTATTTACACAAGTGGTGGCTGAGGGAATATAATTGTTTTCTAAAACAAAGGATTTATTTTGAAAAAGTTGTTGCTGATTAGTTAATCTTTGCTAGCTGTGGAAGAAAAAAATCATAATTCAATCAGAATGTACACAAATATAGTGCATGTTATGTCAACAATGACATCTAATAGCAAACTAATTCACTCAAACCTAATAAGGAATCCTAAACCTTAAATAACCCTGGAGAAGAATACTTAAAATGGTTTTTAGTGCAAGTCTAGACTGCACTTGCTTTGATGCCGCTTCAACCGAGATTTCCAAATAGAGGTGATATCTACACTACCCCCCAAAAAATTGTTTCCCATTCCATGTGCAAAGAAAATCTGGTGGATCAAGTGACCATCAATTCATAAAGTAGTACGTAGCTGGATGGGTACAAATCAGTACAGGTTTAGCTAATCTAAATTTAATGGTGTCTATTGAACTCTCTAGCTATTCAACTTCCAAACCTGTTACAATTATGCAAATATAAACACTAAGCAGACAGACTCAGTGGCAGATCTCCACTCACTAGTGTATTTCTAACTCTGGTCCACTCTAAAGCTGTTTTCAATAGTTTTGGTGTTTCCTGTTACCAAACTAGTACTTACAAATTAGAGACATTTTTGTTTTTGGTCTCCAGGGTGAAAACCTAGAGCAGGACCCTGATTTGCATTTATGATATTTAAAATTGTATGTGATTTGATCAATTATCTAATGAAGGTTCAACAATAGATCACATACATCTTAAAGAAGAGCTGCTAACACAGCCTACCAGAGTTTCAAGTTTTCATACCACATGATAGCATTTCCACAATCAGTGTTGAGCTCAATAACTTGGACCCTATGAAACTGAGGTAAAGGCTCCTTTTCAACCACACATATGAGTTGTGTTTCACTTGACCATATAATCTCTTGGTAAACATCATGTTATATGAGATGTTGCCACATATGATGTTGCCACTTTTGCAACTTGCAGGGAAGGAAAAACTGCCTGGCATTGCTGACAATTTTTGAAGATACAACATTTTGCACTCAAATTTCCTTAACTATAGAATTTTGGTCAAATACCTCAGAACATTTGGTCTTGCCTTCAGCGCATTTAGCGTCCCAGGTCTGTTGGGGTTTTTAAATTTTTATATCTGTCTCTAAAGCTACACGAGAAACATAAAATATCACATGGTTAACTTATTTTCACTAACACAAGCAGGTATTTGTTGTCATTGCAAATATAGTAGAGGACTAATGCAGTCCACACAATTTCAAGAGGTAACTTGGTTGCACACTACCATGATTTCAAATGAGAAGTTACATTACCTGAGTAGTCCTGAATATAGTGTTAAAGGAACACTGTTTATGTGATGGATATCAACGTAGATATAGGTATATCTATGTCTGTTATAAACCTCTAAATTTTCTGGATGAAACTTCAGTGTAAGTAGTGACCTGTAGAAATCAATATATTTACGAGTACAAGGATGGAAAATTAATTTGGGTTAAAAAAATTGAAATATCCAAAATATGAACACAGCAGCATTTTTACATTTGGCATCATAAAAGTCCTAGAAATAATTAACATTACATTTCCCTGCTTAACCTAGGTTCAATGATGGACTCAGAGACTGCCATAGCTGCCACCTATCTCATTGCTAATGAAAGCAAAGTGTTTCTGTTGAAGAGATAATACAAACAGTAATTTATTGAAAACCATTGAAGCATTGCTATATTTGGTAAAGAAAATAAATATTAATTTGTTTCATTGACATCCCATCTATTGCTAATTCAAAAAACGCTAAACATATATTGCATGTGATGTACTATTGGAAAACTTTGCTGATGCCCAAGTTTGACCCTGAAAAGTGGAGAGAAGCACATCTGAAAGAGATTGCATCTGTGCTGAGATGGGATGATTAGTGTTCTAAACAGGCAACAAGGGAAACTTCTAAATTCAGGGGTGAAGAGCTGGGGTGAATGTATAAGACAGGAATTTAATGGCTGAATATTATTTTCTAAATATAGTCTGAAATGCTCAGTAGAACTCAAAGGTATGGAGCCCTTGAGATCAATAGAAGCCACATATTCAATGTACATGCTAGCCAAGCTCTGGCTCTTGGTTCAAAAATCACATAGGCATTGAATGCAAGTATATGGAATTCAGCCTGTCTTTGGATGGAACATAAGGAACATAAATATATACATAAAAATATGGAATGGAATCACAAGGCAGGAAATCAGGGACATGAATAAATAGGAATGCAATGAGTGGATTAGAATAAATGAAGATTTTATACTATCAGTTGCAAAATTCCAGTAGATGCTGACAGTCATAAATTTGATGATGATATTCTGTGACCTTTATTATTTCATTAGAGTGAATGTGGCATCAAGATGATCAAGGCTATTGAGCTGGTTGATACTGTGCTGTATTTTTAAGAATGTGATGTATTTTGATGAAGATAAACTCTAGCAGTGCAATCAAAAACATAGAATTAAAAAGTACTGGAAGAAAAAGAAACGAAATTGAGAAAACCCCAAAGTAAATACTGTGTATTATCATGATGTCAATTTGTTCTGTAAGAATCCCATTTATGCTTTCCTAATTTTCATCCCATTTTATTTATCATGGGGTGTCCCTGAAATTCCTTAAGTCATCTTACTCCTTGTCGTGTTATGCCCATGAATTTCTGTACTTTAAATTTTTAGGTAGCTATCATTTTCATAAAGGAATGCTCATGAATAGTCCAATCTAATGACCAATATATGCAAATACTCAATATAGAATTTGGAGCCCGTAATTAAAAGAAGTCATCATTTGAAACCTAACTATTTCACATAATGTGGACAAAGAAAACAAAGTTACACATGTAAGTTTATTGTTGAAATAAAATATATGAGTACTTCTGCTGATATTTGCTAATACCCATTTTAATATCTGTTAGCTGCATATCCTTGTAAGTGGTTGGCAATAATGATCATACATCTTAATTCAGGTAACGTATAATGGAGAGACAGCAAACGTACCAGTATCATTAGCATTGGGAACCATGGTGTACCTGTCATTTGTAGAGTAAGAAAGATGAGCATCTGTTCCCTATAAATCAGGAAAACTGATTGAAAATGTAGAATCCCTCACTGTTTCAAAATAGCTTCTTTGTAAGTGAGAAATATGTAGGAACGGGAGTTAGAAGTTGTGTTGCAATTCAAGTCAAACGGTGGCCATTTGTTTGAGTATAGCTGCAATGAGAGTGCACATGAAAGTGGTAAAATAATTTGAATGGCATTCTGGTACAGTAGAACTTGTCTTTATGATCTAACTGAAGTTGATAAGGAAGAAGATAAATTGCTATCTTTGGAGCTGTTGCATGAGCCAGTCTGTGATTGGAAACAGGGTTCATTTTTTTGTGGCATATTTAAATATGTGGAGTTAAAGTATATACTTTGTCAGCTACAAAACCAGCATTATGATTATTTATATTACTCTTTGGTCAATAGTGCTTATTGTTTCATGTTGAACTGGTGCTAATAACTGAGAAGCCCTTTTAATTCCAACTCTTTTCTATTTATTTGTAGTACCCTGCTTAACACATTTTGTTTCAGAGACTTCTTTCAATGTGTAATTATTCTCTCCATTTCAATTCACAGAGAATGGAATCTGTGAAAATTCCTGTCCAAAATCTATGCTCATCTGTAAAATAGCAAGCTACTATACCAGGAAAATATTTACCACTACACTTATTTCTAGCAAAAATACTTCTGCAATTGGGATTTAAATTTAACTGGCAGTGTTTGTTTGTTGAACTCTGGAGCTTACTTATATAGCCAAAATGGTCCAGGAGGCAAGGCCATCAAAACATTAGAGGACGTGTGGTTTACAAGGGGTCTCATACTGGAATATCCCTTACATTGTATTGGTAAAATTCACGGCACCATTGGAACCTTTAAATGATACAATTCAGTTTTTTAATTTGCCAACAAAATTGTGCTTTCCTCAATCCTTCCTGTCGAATACCACTTTTCTGATTACAAGCAATCAATAGAAACCCAAGTTATGCAAATTTCACTTCCCATCCACCCTGCCCCAAAACTTGTGTGCTGCAAACACTGACCTGCCTTCTTTCCCTATGAATTTGACTGTCAAATAAATGGAGAGACATTTATGTCATCTAAATGGAGAGACATTACATGTGGCCTTGGTATTCTAGCTTCTTTTCTTGGCAATTTCTCAAGACACTTTCTTCCTGTGTCCATTATCAGGACTTCTGTCACCTTTATGACTGTATCTTGTTTCATTTTGTACGCATACGACTTTCACTAATGCATTCATCAGTGGACGTGATATTGTGTCTCTACATTTAGCCATTATCTACATTGCCGTTCTGAATTATGTTTAGGAGTTTCTGGGCATAGGTTTCAAACAGTATTGTGTATATATCAGGTGTGACGTGATATTTTCATTCTCAACATACTGGACAATTAGCAAACTGTTTTCCATGGTAACTATATCATTCTATGTATCCAGCAGAGACATGTGAGCCTTCCAGTTCTTCCACATCACACTGTCAATGCACATGTGCTCTTTTCTCTTTGTTTGATCACTGCATTTTTGAAGGAGTAGCATATTGTCTCACTGTGCTTTCCATTTTCCATCCATGACTGATAAAGTGTCCAACTCTCTTAGCAAAATTTTATGGACTATGTGGCTTCAATAACAGGGGTGTATTTCTCACTGACCTGAAAGTCCAAGATGAAGGTTCCAGAACATTGCTTTCCCAGGCAGGTCTGTCAACAGGAAACTGCTCAGCAGGGTCTGACGCTGAGGGCATCAGGAGGAAAGTACTGCCTGAGCAGAGCCAAATAAGTTGATCTCCTCACAGACTCACACTCTATTATCTGACCAGCACTGGAGATGTAATCCATGCTGAGCTGCTCCCTGCCCAAACTCATGTCAGTATCTTCATGTGTCACAAAAAGACAACTGTGACATCATCATCCCATCTCCAGGAGGCCTCAGCCACAGTGGTGACCTGGACCATTTCTTGCCCAGAGACTTATCCATGACAGTCCTTCCACTTTGAGCCCTGTGTTTGACTTCACCATTCTCAGTGCTCAATAGAGACATCTTTCATTGTTACAGAGGAGGTCGGGTCCAGTTGTAATGACTTGCCAGGAATCACCTTGCCACTTCAAAGAGGAACAAGAACTGACATGCAGATGGTGAGGGCGATGACTCCAAAAATTCTCAATCAAACAGTGTTACTGGATGAATGTGAGCTCCATATAGAAGCAGATGGGGTCTTCTACTCTCTGACGGTGATTTTCAACAAGAACCACTTATCATACCTAGCAAGTTGGGACATCAGTTTCTTGATTGTTCTCATCATTTCCTGTATTGTGTCAAGAGAGTGTTGGTACACAAAGAGGAGAAGGATACACATGTATGGTGCCCTGTCAGTTCTGACAGGCAGGATGGGCTCCATGGGTCTGCAATCTGATTCCCCCATGTGTACCTCTCAAGGGGCTGACTTCAGAGGGTTGGATGTAATTCATTAGAGGTCAGGTTCAGCAGGAATTACCTAAGAAAGATGAAAAGGTCCACTTTTATTGTGTGTTGGCTCACTAGCTGGCTCACTATATACTGTAGTTTTCCATATCCTACTTGTCAAAGACACTGAATTTCTCTGGGGAAAGACATTCTCTGCCACCTCTTAGCAGATGACCTAACAAATAATTGGAAGTCACAATAGATTCTCTGACCTGACATGGAGACCCCCATGCCAAATGTACAGACTCTATGAGTAAATGCAATATTAGGAATGTTTCCTCAATGACAAAGAACAGAGTATTAAAGTAATGTACACAAAATGCGCAAAATCTACAAGATGAAACAGTCATGTTGTAGTTGTCCCTCAGTAACATGGGAGAGAATGGGAGAAGCACAGCAGACCTGCAGCAATACGAGTTTTAGCCTGATTTAGACTCTGGGTCCTTCAGGATAGCACAGGCTTGAACCAGGAAGAGAACACGTCTGTTAATCCGACTCTCTGACCAATCCTTCCTTTCCACTTCATCGAAATATCTATGCTCACAGGTGAAGAGGCCCATCAAGTTTACTTTCAGAGACTTCTTTCAGTGTGTAATGATTCTCTCCCTTTCAATTCATTGTGAAGTAAATCTGTGAAACTTCTTTCCAAAATCATTGCTCTCTGTGTAAAATGGTAATCTACTCCATCAGGCAAATATCCACCAACACACCAAGGGCACATAAATTTCACTAGTATTGTTTGTTTTTAGAACTGAGGTGCTGTCTCATGTAGCTCAAAGTTTCAAGGAGGCAGAGCCATCACAACATTAGAGGACTTGTGTTGCTTCAGAGCATCCCTACTAGGATTATAGCTTACACTGTTTTGGTAAAATTCACACCACCAGGATGCCATTGGAACCTTTAAAAAATACAATTCAGTTTTGTAATATGCCAACAGCACTTTGCTTTCCTCAATCCTTCCTTCTAGTACCATTTTATTCATTACAGGCAATCAATAGACACCTAAGCCATGCAACTTCAACTTCCCATGCACACTGCCGCACACCTTGCGCCCTGTCAAACACTGACATGCTTCTTTTCCTATGAATTTGACATTGTCTTTCTGTTATGTTAATTGAGAGACAGCCTATGTGGCCTTGGGATGCTAGCTTCTTTCTCTTGCCAATTTCTCAAGATTCTATCTTGTGGTGGCCAGCATCAGGACTTCTGTAACCTTTATGACTGTATATTTTCTCATTTTATAGATATATGACCTTCACTAATGCATTCATTACTTGATCAGATATTGTGTTTCTACATTTTTTGCCTTTATATACAGTGCCATTCTGAATTCTGTTTAGGAGTTTCTGGGCATCTGTTTTAAACATTATTGTATATATATCTATGGTAACTTGATATTTTCATTCTCAACATTTTGGGCACATAGTGAAGTATTTTCCACGTAGCTATATCAATCTATGTTTCCAACAGACACACATAGGTTTCCAGTTCATCTACATCACATTGTCAAAGCACTTCTGATCTTTTCTGTTTGGTTGATGACAGCATTCTTGAAAGAGTAGTATATTGTCTCATTGTGCTTTCGATTTTCCCTCCCTGACTGATAAGGTGTCCAATTTTCACAGTAAATATTATAGGCTGTGTGGCTTCAATAACAGAAGTGTAATTGTCACCATCCTGAAAGTCCAAGATGAGGTGCCAGACTGTTGCTTTCTCAGGAGTGTCTGTCAACAGGATATTGCTCAGTACGGTTGGATGCTGAGGGCATCAGTTGGAAGGAAAAGCCAGAGCAGAGCCACTGAAATCGTTCTCCTAACAGACTCACTGTCTGTTATCCAGAATTGGAATTGGAATCTGTGCTCAGCAGCCGCCTGGGCAATCACATGTCAATATACTCACGTGTCACAAAAACAACAGTGACAACATCATCCCTTTCCCAGGAGGACACAGCCACAGAGGTGCATTGGGCCATTTGCTAGCAAGAGACTTATCCAGGACATTCCATCCACTTTGAGACATGAGTGTGATTTCAACATTCTCTGTTCTCCGTAGAACAATATTTCTCATACTACTGAGGACCTTGGGCCCAGCCATGATGACTTGCGAGGAATCACCTTGCCACTTCAAAGAGGAGCAAGAACAGACATGCAGTTGGGATGTGCACTAGTTCCAAAAAGTGCCCCATCAATGAGGTATACCGGATGAATGTTAGATACAGATAGAAGCAGATTAGGTCTTCTAGTCTCTCATGTTGATTTTCAATATGAACCACTTATCATACACAGCAAGTTGGGGCATCAGGTTCTTAATGGCCCTCGTCATTTGCTGAGTAGTGTCAAGGGAGTTTTGGTACACAGAGAGGAAGGATACACATTTGTATGGTGCCCTGTCAGTTCTGACAGGCAGAATGGGCTCCATGAGTCTGCCATCTGAATTCCCCAATGTGTGCCTATCAACCAGTCAATTTCAGTGTGTTGGATGTAATTCAGTAAAGGTAAAGTTCACTAGGAATTACCTGAGAAAGAAACGAAGGTCCACTTTCTTTATGTGTGGGCTCAGTAGCTGGTTCTGTATATACTGTAGTTCTGCATATTTTTCTTGTCAAAAACACTGACTTTTTCCGGGGAAGACACTCTTTTCCAACCCTTAGCAGGAGATGTAACAAATAATTCAAAGTCTCAACAGACTCTCTGACCACACATGGAATCCCACATGCAAAATGTACAGACTGTCTGAGTAAAAGCGTGAAAACTAGGAATGGTTCCTCAATCATGAAGATCAGAGTATTACATGCAACTCAACAACAAAAAAACAAACAACCCAATTGAAAAATGGGCAGAGGACCTGAAGAGACATTTCTCCAAAGAGGACATACAAATGGCAAATAGACATATGAAAAAATGCTCAAGATCACTAATCATCAGAGAAGTGCAAATAAAAACCACAATGAGATATCTCCTCACCCCAGTTAGAATGGCTAACATCAACAAGACAAATAGTAGCAAGTGTTGGAGAGTCTGTGGAGAAAGAGGAACCCTCATACACTGTTGGTGGAATGCAGACTGGTGCAGCCATTATGGAAGGCAGTGTGGAGGTTCCTCAAAAAATTATGAATAGAATTACTGTATGACCCAGCAATCCCTCTCCTGGGTATCTACCCCAAAAATCTGAAAACATTTATACATAAAGACAAGTGTGCTCCAATGTTCACTGCAGCTTTGTTTAGGGTGGCCAAGACATGGAAACAACCAAAATGTCCTTCGATAGATGAATGGATAAAGAAGTTGTGGTGTATATACACAATGGAATACTATTCGGCGGTAAGAAAAGATGATATAGGAAAATTTGTGACAACATGGATGGATCTTGAGAGAGTAATGCTGAGCGAAATAAGTCAGACAGAAAAAATAGAGAAGCATGTGATTTCACTGATTCTGTACATATTTAATTTGCAGTAAATGAAATCTGTGAAAACTATTTTCCAAAATCATGTCTCTCTGTAAAACGGCAAGTTATTCCATCTGGCCTATATCCATCACACACTTATTTCTGGCAAGGGCAATTCATCCATTGGGACCTAAATTTCACTGCCAGTGTTTGTTTCTAGAACTTAGGAGCTTTTTCCTATTGGCCAAAGGGTATAGGAGACAGGGAATTCACAACATTAGAGGACTTTTGGTATTTGATAGGTGCCCTACTGGGAATATCCCTTACATTGTTTTGGTAAAATTCACACCAGGGTTTGCCTTTGGAACTTTTGAAAAATACAATTCACTTTTGTACTATGTCTACAGCATTGCGATTTCCTCAAACATTTCAGTATAAATTTTTTTTCTGATTATAAGCAATCATTAGAAGCCCAAGCCAGGAACTTTGAATTCCCAACCACGCTGCCCACACCTTGTGACCTGGCCAACACTGACCTGCCTTCTTTCCCTATGGATTTGACATTGTCTTTCTGTTATCTTAATGGAGAGATATTGTATGTGTTCTTGGGGTACTAGCTTCTCTCTCTTGCAATTTTCTCAAGATTCTTTCTTGTTGTGGCCAAAATCAGGACTACTGTCACCTTCATGACTATATCTTCTTTCATGTTATACATACGCCACCTTCACTAATATATTCATCAGTGTACTTGACATTGTGTTTGTACATTTTTGCCATTTTCTACAGTGCCATTCTGAATTCTGTTTAGGAGTTTCTGGCATTTCTTTTAAGATATCCATTCCTTTTTATATCCATGGTCACGTGATATTTACATTTTCACAATACTGGACAAATATCAAAGTGTTTTCCACAGTAGCTATATCATTCTATGTATCCACCAGAGACATGTGAGCGTTCCAGTTCTTCCACATCACATTGTCAACACACAGGTGATCTTTTCTCTTTGGTTATCACAGCATTCTTGGAGGCGCAGTATATTGTGTCATTGTACTTTCAATTTTCCCTCCCTGACCAATAAAGTGCCTGATTTGCATAACAAAATGCTATAAACTGTGTGGATTCAATAACAGAAGTGAATCTCACCCTGCTGAAAGTCCAAGATGAAGGTGCCAGAATGTTGTCTTCTCAGGATGATCTGTCAACAGGAAAATGCTCAGCATGGGCTGACTCTGAGTGCCTCAGGTGGAAGGAACAGCTGAGAAGTACCACAGAACTTGCTCTCCTCACAGACTCACTCTCTCTTGTCTTTCCATCACTGGAGCTTTAATCTGTGCCCAGCAGCCACCTGGCCAATCACATATCAATATCCTCATGTGTTACAAACAAACTGAGCCATCATGAGCCCCTCTCCAGGAGACCACAGCCACAGTTGTGCCTTGGTCCATTTGCTGCCCAGAGACTTATCCAGGATGTCTTTCCACTTTGAGACCTGAGTGTCACTTCACCATTTTCTGTGCTTTGTAGAACTATCTTCTCATATTACAGAAGCCCTTGCAGCAACCAAAATGACTTGCCAGGAATCACCTTGCCATTTCGAAGAGGAACAAGAAATTATATGCAGTTGGTGTGAGCACTGGTTCCAAAAAGTGCCCCATCAAAGAGTGTTCCCAGATGAATGTGAGCTTCAGATAGAAGAACATTGCATCTTCTAGTCTCTGATGGTGTTTTTAAAATAGAATGCCTTATCATGCCTACGAGGTTTGGGTATCGGGTTCTTGATAGACCTCAACATGTGCTGAATAGTGTCATGGGAATGTTGGTACATGGAGAGAAACGATACACATTTGTATGTTAATCTCTCAGTTCTGATAGGCAGGATGGGATCCACGGTTCAGCCATCTTAATCTCCCAAAGCATGCCTATCAACTGTCTGATTTCAGAAGTTGGATGTAATTCAGTAGAGTTCAGGTTCACCAGGAATTACCTAAGATAGAAAGGAAGGTCCATTTTCTTTGCATGGGGGGTTAGTGGCTGTCTAAGTATATACTGTAGTTCTCCATATTCTGCTGGTCAAAGACACTAAATTTATCTGGGGAAGAAACTCTCTGTGAACCCTTAGTAGGTGATGGAACAAAGAATTGGAATTCACGATAGATTCATTGACTGCACATGGAATCACACATAAAAAGTGAACAGACTCTAGGAGTAAAAGGGTGAAAATTGGGAATGTTTCCTCAATTATGAAGAACAGCGTATTAACATGTTGCGTACGGCGGGGTTTAAATCCCTCTTGAAGATTCTTGTGATCCGTATGCAACATGTTAAAGTAACACACACAACATGCACAAAATATAAAAGATGAAACAGATAGGCATGCCACAGGAGGCCCTCAGTAACATGTAGATAATGGGAGGGGCACTCAGATCTGCAGCAATCGAGTTTCAGCCTGATTTAGACACCAGGACCCTCATGATAGCCCAGTCTTAAACCCAGCAGGATACCACAACCATTGCACAGTCTCTCTGACCAATCTTTCCTTTCCACTCAAATTAATTATCTATGGTCACAGGTGAGGAGGCCCATCATGTTTTGTTTCAGAGACTTCTTTCAACGGGTTATGATTTTTTCCCTTTCAATTCACAGTGAATGAAATCTGTGAAAACTCTTTTCCAAAATCAGTGCTCTCTCTGTAAAACGGTTATGCAGTCCATCAGTCAAATATCCACCATCACTATTATTTCTAGTAAGGGCAATTCTCCAATTGGTACCTGACTTTCAATGGCAGTGTTTGGTTTTAGAAAAGAGGAGCTTTCCCATGAAGCCAAAAGTGTCTAAGAGGCAGTGCCACCACCACATTAGAGGACTTGTGGTTTAGGAGAGGTGACCTACAGGAAATATCCATTACATTGTCTTGGTAAAATTTGCACGATGATTTTGCCATTGGAACTTTAAGAAATACAATTCAGTTTTGTAATATGCCAACAGAATTTTGCTTTCCTCAATCCTTGCTGTCTAATACCTTTTGTCTGATTACAAGTAATCAACAGAAACCTAACCAATGCAACTTCCACTTCCTGTTCATGCTGCCCCACTCCTTGCACACTGGAAAACACTGACTTGCCTTCTTTCCCTATGAATTTGACATTGTAGGGCTGTTATCTTAATGGAGAGACAGCTTATGTGGCCTTGGGATGCCGGCATCTTTCTCTTGCAATTTCTCAAGATACTTTCTTGCTGTGGCCAGTATCAGGACTTCTGTCACCTTTATGACTGTATCTTGTTTCATTTTACTCATATAACACCTTCGCTAATGCATTCACCAGTTGATCTGATATTGTGTCTCTGCCTTTTTCCCATTATCTACAGTGAACTTCTGAATTATGTTTAAGAATTTCTGAGCATGTGTTTTAAACACTATTATGTATATATCAATGGTTACATGACATGTTCATTCTCAACATACTGGAGAAATAATGAATTGTTTTCAACCATAGCTATATCATTCTATGTATCCAACAGAGACATGTTTGCATTCCAGTTCTTCCACATTGCATTGTCAAAGCTCAGGTGATCTTTTCTCTTTGGTTGATCACAGCATTCTTGAAGGAGTAACATATTTTCTCATTGTACTTTTGATTTTTCCTCCCAGACTGATAATGTCTTATTTTCAGAGCAAAATATTATAAACTGTGTGGCTTCAAAAACAGAAGTGTATTTATCATCATCCAGAAGTCCAAGATGAAAGTGCCAGAACATTGCTTTCACAGGAGTTTCTATCAACAGGAAACTGCTCAGCAGGGTCTGACACTGACATCAGGTTGAAGGAACAGCGCGAGCATTGCCACAGATCACTCTCCTCACAGACTCACACTCTTTTGTCTGCCCCACACTGTAGCAGTAATCCGTGCCCAGCAGCCAACTGGCCAATCACACATCGGTGTACCCCTGTATCACAAAAAGACAATTGTGACATCATCATCCCTTCTCGAGGAGGCCACAGCCACAGAGATGCCTTGGAACATTTCCTGCCCAGAGATTTATCCAGCACTCTCCTTATCCATTTTTTTTTTTTTTTTTTATTAAATTTATTGAGGTGACTATTGTTAGTAAAATTACATAGCTTTCAGGTGTACAATTCTGTATTACATCATCTATAAATCCCATTGTGTGTTCATCACCCAGAGTCAGTTCTCCTTCCATCACCATATATTCGATCCCCCTTACATTCATCTCCCACCCCCCACCCCCCGCCCCCCTTACCCTCTGGCAACCACGAAACTGTTGTCTGTGTCTATGAGTTTCTGTTTCTCATTTGTTTGTCTTGTTCTTTTGTTGTTTTTGGTTTATATACCACATATCAGTGAAATCACATGGTTCTCTGCTTTTTCTGTCTGACTTGTTTTGCTCAGCATTACTCTCTCAAGATCCATCCATGTTGTCACAAATGTTCCTATATCATCTTTTCTTACTGCCGAATAGTATTCCATTGTGTATATATAGCACAACTTCTTTATCCATTCATCTATCGAAGGACATTTTGGTTGTTTCCATGTCTTGGCCACCATGTGAGAGGGAAGAACTCGGACTGCTAGGGATCCACTTATGGCCCACAGGCTGAGGGGGCAGAATATAACACAGCTGAACCCAACGCTCGGAGCAGAGACCTCAGAGAAAAGACTGAGGGAAGAAGGTGGAAAACGGTGGTTTAAGCCCTCACTGCTGAGCAGAGAATGGAAGCCTTAGACACTGAGACTAGCTGACCCCTGCCTCCCAGAGCTCACCCTACCTCCACCTGCCCAGGGCTAGAAACAGAAGAGTAGCTGTGTCATATCAAAAGAACAGAATATTGCTGTTCTGAGAACTGTGGACCGCAGACAAAGATTCGCAGCTCAACTAGTACCGGCAAAGGGGAGGGAGCTGTGGAAGCAGGACTGACTTTGGTGGCGGTCACCGCCATTGCTCTGGGCCAACTCTCACAACTCACCCCGCCCCTGACTCCACCTATCTGGGTGGATCACTGCAAGTGTAAACAGAACTGCTGAAACATACGGGCTCTGAATCTGGAGCTGGAAGAGCTTTGGAACATCAAAAGTTCTCCGCATACCCACCGGGACATTGCGCCCTGTGACCTAGACGAACTATTAACAGAGGAGAAGCCTGTCTTCCAGGGAATATAACCATTGTGTGAGAAGCTGGAATAGTGCAGATAAAACATACCACTACCGTGTGCGAGAAGAAAAATAAGCTGCAGTCGGAGAAAAAATAAGACATTCTACCAACAAGTACTGGAAAATAAAAGAAGACCACTTCCTATCAACCTGTTGTAGAAGCCACTCCTGTAGATGTTCACGAAGAGAAATAGTATACCAGCAATTGTCATGAACAACCAAGGCAACAAGATAGCTCAGAAAGAAGGTGAAAAATCTCCTGAAAAGGAAATTAAACATACAGAAATATGTGACATAAATGACATGAAATTTAATATTGCAGTTCTGAAAAAACTCAATGAGATGCAAGAAAACACAGATAGGCAGATAAATGAACTAAGAAACAAATCAAAGAACAATAAAAGAACAGCATGAGTGTTTGACGAAAGAGATTGAAATTTTAAAAAAGGACCAAATAGAATGTCTGCAGATTAAGAACTCAATAGAATAAATTAAGAATGAAATAACCAGCTTAGATAGTAGAGTTGACCAGATGGAGGAAAGAATCAGAGACAGCTAAGATAGAAACCTGGAAATTACACAGATGGAAGAAGAAAGAGACTTGAGACTTAAAAGAAATGAAAGAACTCTACAAGAACTTTCTGACTCCATTAGAAAGAGCAATATAAGAATAATCGGCATACCAGAAGGAGAAGAAAGAGAGAAGGGAACAGAGAATATATTCAAACAAATTGTCGATGAGAACTTCCCAAATCTGTGGACAGAACTGGACCCTCGAATCTAAGAAGCAAACAAAACACCTGATTACCTCAATCCCAACAGGCCTTCTCCAAGGCACATTGTGTTGAAGCTGTCTAAAATCAACAACAAAGAAAGAATCCTCAAGGCAGACATGGAAAAGAAGACAGTTACTTACAAAGGAAAGCCCATTAGATTATCATCAGATTTTTCAGCAGGAACTCTACAAGCCAGGAGGGAGTGGAACCTAATATTCAAAGTATTGAAAGAGAGAAATCATGAGCCAAGAATAATATATCCAGCAAAGATATCCTTTAGATATGAAGGAGGAATAAAGATCTTTCCAGACATACAGAGCTAGGGAATTTTCTAATACATGACCTGCACTACATGAAATACTAAAGGAGGCTATTCGACCACCATTAAAAGGGACAATTTGTGACAACCGAAACATAAACAAGGGGAGACTATAGACCTGAACTGGAATACAGGAGTGGAGATAGTAAATGTGCTGAAGAAAACGGAATACTCTAAATATCAAACTTTCTTTTACATAAACTTAAGGGAAACCACACAAAAACTCCAAAACTTAAATATGTACTGTAATAAAAGAAGAAACAGAGGGAAACATCATAGAATACCACCACACAGAAATAATAGACAACAACAAAAAGGCAAAGAAACAATGGAGACACAGCCTTACCAGAAAACTAAAGATAAAATGACAGGAAATTCTCACATATCAATAATCACCCTAAATGTAAATGGACTGAACTCACCAATAAAAAGGCACAGAGTAGCAGATTGGATCTAAAAACTAAACCCAGGCATATGCTGTCTCTAAGAGACACATATCAGCTACAAGGACAAGCATTGACTCAAGGTGAAAGGGTGGAAATTGACATTCTAAGCAAATGGTACCCAGAGAAAATCAGGTGTAGACATAATGATATCAGATGAAACAGACTTCAAGGTGAAAAAGATAACAAGAAACAAAGATGGACATTTCATAATGGTGAAGGGGAATGTACAACAAGAAGACATAACAGTCATCAATATTTATGCCCTCAATCTGGGAGCACCAAAATACACCAAGCAACTACTAACAGAACTAAAGGGAGAAATTGACCAAAACACAATTATACTAGGGGACTTAAATACATCATTGACAGCTATGGATAGATCATCCAAACAGAAAATAAATAACAAAATAGCAGCCCAAAGTGACGCTTTAGATGAAATGGACATAATTGACATTTATAGAGCATGTCATCCTAAAACATCAGACTGTACAATTGTTTCTAGTGTACACAGAACATTCTCAAGGATAGACAATATATTGGGACATAAAAACAGTCTCAGCAAATTTAAGAAGATTGAGATCATACCAAGCATATTCTCTGAACACAAGGCTTTGATATTGGACATCAACTGCAAAAAGGAAGCGGGAAAAAACACAAACACATGGAGATTAAACAGCATACTTCTAAAAAATGACTGGGTCAAAGAAGAAGTTAGAGGAGAGATCAAAAGATGCATAGAAACAAATGACAATGAAAATGCATGCTACCAAAATTTTGGGGATGAAGCCAAAGGAGTTTCAAGAGGGAAATTTATCTCATTACAGGCCTATCTCAAGAAACAAGAAAACTCCCAAAGAAGTAACCTCATGTTACACCTTAAAGAACTAGACAAAGAAGAACAAGTAAAACCCAGGGTCAGCAGAAGAAAGGAAATAACAAAAATCAGAGCAGAACTAAATGAAATAGAGAACAAATAGACAATAGAAAGAATTAATGTAACAAAGAGCTGGTTATTCGAAGAGAGTAACAAAAGTGACAAACCCTTGGCTAGACTCATTAAGATAAAAAGAAAGAAAACACTAATTAACAAAATCAGAAATGAAAATGTGGAAGCTATCACGACACCACAGAAATACAAAGGATCATCCAAGAATAATATGAAGGACTACATGCTACCAAATTCAATAACCTAGAATAAATGGACAAGTTCTTAGAAACATATAGCCTTCCAAGGCTGAACCATGAAGAACTGGAAACTCTAAACAGAACGATCACCAGTTATGAAATTGAATCAGTCATCCAAAACCTTCCCAAAAGCAAAAGTCCGGGACCAGATGGTTTCACTAGTGAATTCTACCAAACCTTCAAAGATGATCTAATACCAATCCTGCTCAAACTGTTCCAAAAAATTGAAGAAGAGACAGTACTCCCTAACTCATTTTATGAGGCCAACATTACCTTGAAACCAAAACCTGTAAGGACAGCACAAAAAAAGAAAACTACAGACCAATATCTCTGATGAATACCGATGCAAAAATCCTAAATAAAATCCTAGCAAATCAAATACAACAATGCATTAAAAAGATTATTCATCATGACCAAGTGGGGTTCATCCCCGGCGCACAAGGATGGTTCAACATCCACAAATCCATCAATGTGATACATCACATAAACACAATAAAGGACAAAAATCATATGATTACATCAATTGATGCAGAAAAAGAATTTGACAAGGTGCAACATACATTTATGATTCAAACACTTAATAAAATAGGTAAAGAAGGAAAATACCTTAACATACTAAAAGCCATATATGACAAGCCCTCTGCTAATCTCATAATTAATGGTGAAAAACTGACGCCCTTTGCTCTACGTTCAGGAACACGAAAGGTCTGTCCCCTATTACCTCTGCTTTTCAACATAGTATTGGAAGTCCTTGTCAGAGCAATCAGGCAAGAGAAAGAAATAAAAGGCATCCAAATTGGGAATATGAAGTTAAATTATCACTCTTTGCAGATGACATGATGCTATATATAGAAAACCCTAAAGACTCCACCAAAAAGCTATTAGAAACAATCAACAGATACAGTAAAGTTGCTGGCTACAAAATCAACGCACAAAAGTCCATTGCCTTCCTATGTACTAACAATGAATCTCAGAAAAAGAAATACAAAAAAAAAAAAAAAAATTCCTTTTGCAATTGCAAGAAAAAGAATAAGATACCTAGTAATAAACTTAACCAAGGATGTGAAAGACCTATGTGCAGAAATCTATAAGACATTTTTGAAAGAAATTGAAGTAGGCACAAAAAAATCAAAAGACATTCTGTGCTCTAGGATTGGAACAATAAACATAGTTAAAATGGCCATGTTACCCAAAGCAATATAGAGATTCAATGCAGTCCCCATCAAAATCCCAATGGCATTTTTTAAAGAAATAGAAGAAAAAATCGTCAGATTTGTTTGGAACCACAAAAGACCCCAAATAGCCAAAGCAATCTTAAGAAAAAGAACAATAATGGAGATATCACACTTCCTGACTTTTGCTTGTACTACAGGGCTACAATAATCAAAACATCATGGTATTGGCAGAAAAACAGACACATAGACCAATGGAATAGAATTGAGAACCCAGAAATAAAACCACATAAATAAGGACAGACAATTTTTGACAAAGAGGCTAAAACCATACAATGGAGGAAAGACAACCTCTTCAATAAATGTTGCTGGGAGAATTGGATAGACACGTGCAAAAGAATGAAACTGGACTGCTATTTGTCACCATGTATCAAAGTTAATTCAAAATATATCACAGACTTAAGCATAAGACCTGACACAATAAACTGTATAGAGGAAAACATAGGTAATAATCTTATGCACCTTGGGTTCAAAGAGCATTTTATGAATTTCACTCCAAAGGGAATGGAAGTAAAATCTAACATAAACGAATGAGACTTTACAAAACTTAAAAGCTTCTGCACAGAAAAAGAAAACATACACGAAACAAAGAGGCCACCAACTGAATGGGAGAAGGTTTTTGCAAATTGTGCCTCCGATAAGGGGCTAATATCCAGAATATACAAGGAATTCACAGAACTCAACAACAATAAAACAAACAACCCAATTGAAAAATGGGCAGAGGACTTGAAGAGACATTTCTCCAAAGAGGACATACAAATGACAAATAGACATATGAAAAAATGCTGAACATCACTAATCATCAGAGAAATGCAAATCAAAACCACAGTGAAATATCACTTCACCCAATTCAGAATGGCTATCATCAACAAGACAAATAGTAACAAGTGTTGGAGAGGCTGTGGAGAAAAAGGAACCCTCATACACTGTTGGTGGGAATGCAGACTGGTGCAGCCGTTATGGAAGGCAGTGTGGAGGTTCCTCAAAAAATTACGAATAGAATTGCCATATGACCCAGCAATCCCTCTCCTGGGTATCTACCAAAAAAATCTGGAAACATTTATACATAAAGTCCCGTGTGCTCCAATGTTCACTGCAGCTTTGTTTACGGTGGCCAAGACATGGAAACAACCAAAATGTCCTTCGATAGATGAATGGATAAAGAAGTTGTGGTATATATACACAGTGGAGTACAATTTGGCGGTAAGAAAAGATGATATAGGAACACTTTGGACAAGATCGATGGATCTTGAGAGTGTAACACTGAGTGAAATAAGTCAGACAGAAAAAGCAGAGAAGCATGTGATTTCACTGATATGTGGTATATAAACCAAAAACAACAAAAGAACAAGACAAACAAATGAGAAACAGAAACTCTTAGACACAGACAACAGTTTAGTGGTTACCAGAGGCTAAGGGGGGTGAGGGGTGGGAGATGAGTGTATGGGGATCAAATATATGGTGATAGAAGTAGAACTGACTCTGGGTGGTGAACACGCAATGGGATTTATAGATGATGTAATACAGATTTGTACACCTGAAATGTATGTATGTAATTTTACTAACATTGGTCACCGCAATAAATTTTTAAAAAAAAAAAAAGAAAGAAAATGCTATGAAGAAGAACTGGAATGCTAACACGTCTGTGATAGATACATAGAATGATATAGCTCACGTGGAAAAAAGTTCTCTATTTGTACAGTGTGATGAAAATGAAAATATCACATAACCATTGATAAATACACAATAGTGTTTAAAATGACACGTAGAAACTCTAAACACAATTCAGAACTGCATGGTAGATAATGGCAAAAGGTCGAAACGCAGTATCAGGTCAACTGACAAATTAATTTGTGAATGTGGTATATGTATAAAATGAAACAACATACACTCTTCAAGGTGCCAGACGTCCATATAATGGCCACAGCAAGAAAGTATCTTGAGAAATTGGCAAGAGAAAAAAGCAAGCAACCCAAGGCCACATACGCTGCCTCTCTATATACATAGCAGACTCACAATGTGAAATTCATAGGGAATGATGGCAGGTGAGTGTTTGCCATGGCTCAAGGAGTGGGCCGAATGGATGGGAAGTGAAAGTTTCATGGCTTGGGTTTCTACTGATTGTTTGTAATCATAAAAAAAGGGTTAGACACCAGGTATTGAAGAAAGCACAATTCTGCTAGCATATTACAAAACTGAATTGTATTTTTTAAAGGTTCCAATGGAAACCTGGTGGTGTTAATTTTACCAAAACAATGTAAGGGATATTTCCAGTATGACACCACACACCACACAGTCCTCTGATGTTGTGATGACACTGCCTCCTAGACCCTTTGGGATACATGAGAAGCTCCCTAGTCTTAAAATCAAACACTGCCACTAAAATTGAGGGCCCTCTAGAAATAAATGTGGTCCTGGATATTTGACTGATGGAGTAGATTACCTTTGACAGAGTGAGCACTGATTTTGTGAAGGAGTTTTCACAGATTTCATTCACTGTGAATTGAAAGAGAGATAATCATTACACATTGAAAGATGTCTCTGAAATAAAATGTGATGGGCTTCCTCACCTGTGAGCAGATATTTCTTTCAGTGGAAAGGAAGGATTGGTCAGAGAGCCAGGGCAACATATGAGGTCTCTTGTGGGTATAAACCTGGTTTATCCTGAAGGACCTGGAGTCTAAATCAGGCTAAAATCAGATGCCTGTGGATCTGCTGTGCCTCTCCATTTTCTTTCATGTTACTGAGGGGCCTCCTATGGCATGACAATCTGTTTCATCTATTATATTTTGTGCATGTTGTGTGCATTACTTTAATACTCTGATCTTCATAATTGACTACATTTCCAATTTTCACCATTTTACTAATAGGGTGTGTATATTTTGCAAGTGAAACTCTATGTGTGGTCAGTGAATCTATAGTGAATTCCAATTCTTTGTTATGTCACCTATTTAGGGATATCACAGAGTGTCTTTTCCAGAAAAATTCAGTGTCTTTGACAAGTAGAATATGGAGAACTACAGTATATACTGAGCCAGCTATTGAGCCACACAAAGAAGTGAACTTTCCTTTCTTTCTTACATAATTCCTGGCAACCTGACCTCTACTGAATTACATCCAACACTCTGAAATCACCTGTTTGATAGGCATGCATCGGGAATTCAGAGGTCAGACCATGGAACACATCCTGCCTGTCAGAACTGAGAGAACACCACAAATGTATCCTTCCTCTCCATGTACCAAGAATCACTTGACACTACTGAGCAAATGATGAGGACAATCAACCTGATACCCTGAATGCTAGGTATGATAAGTGGTTCTTGTGGAGTATCACGATCAGAGACTAGAAGATCGATTTGGTAATATGTGGAGCTCACATTCATCCGGCAACACTCTTTGATGGGATACTTTTTGGATCCAGCGCTCTAATCAACAGCATGTCTGTTCTTGCTCCCCTTTGATGTGGCAAGGTGATGCCTCACAAGCCATTTCAGCTTGGCCAAGGACCTCTGCAGTAAGAGAAATAAGGCTCTATGGGTCACAGAGAATGATGAAGTCACATTCAGGGCTCTAATTGGAAGGACTACCTCGTATAATTTTGTGGACAGAAAATGATCCAAGGAACCTCTGTCGCGAGTCCTCCTAGAGAGAGGATGAAGATGGCATAATTGTTTTTGTTTTTTTTTTTTTACACATGAGCATACTGATAGGTGATTGGCCAGGTGTCTGCTGGGTATGGATTACAGCTCCAGTTCTGGACAGACAACAGAGTATGAGTCTGTGAGGATAATGACTTCTGTGTCTCTTCTCAGGCTGTTCCTTCTCCTGACAACCTCAGCATCAGAACCTGCTGAGCAGTTTCCTGTTGACAGAACTTCCAGGAGAAGGATTGCTGTGTCATATCGTAATTCTATTTGTAATTTTTGACAAACCTCTTCACTGCCTTCCATAAAGGCTGCAAAGTCTGCATTTCCACCAATAGTGTATGAGAGCTCCTTTTTCTCCACAGCCTCTCCAGTGCTTGTAACTATTTGTCTTGTTGACGATAGCCATTATGACTGGAGTGAGGTTATATCTCATTGTGGTTTTGATTTGCATTTCTCTGATGATTAGTGATGTTGAGCATTTTTTCGTATGTCTATTTGCCATTTGTGTGTCCTCTTTGGAGAAGTGTCTCTTCAGGTCATCTGCCCATTTTTCCTTTGGATTGTTTGTTTTTTCTGTTGCTGAGTTTCATGAGTTGCTTGTATATTCTAGATGTTAGCCCCTTATCAGAGGCACTGTTTGCAAAAATCTTCTCCCATTCATTTGGTGGCCTCTTTATTTTGTCGATGGTTTCTTTTGCTGTGCAGAAGATTTTATGTTTCAAACATTGCCATTCATGTATCTTGGCTTTTACTTCCCTTGCTTTTGCAGTCAAATTCATAAAATTGACTTTGATCCCAAGGGTCATAGGTTTAGTACCTGTTTTCTTCTATGCAGTTTATTGTGTCAGGTCTTGTGCTTAAGTCTTTGATCCATTTTGAATTATTTTTGGTACTTGGTTACAGACATAGCATTAATTTTGGTACATGGATGTCCAGTTTCATTCTTTTTCTCATGGCTATCAAATTCTCCAAGCACCATTTATTGAAAAGGATGTGTTTACTCCATTGTATGTTTTTTGCTTCTTTGTCAAAATTATTTGTCCTAATTTATGTGGTTTTCTTTCTGGGTTCTCAATTCTATCCCATTGCTCTATGTGTCTGTTTTTCTACCATGTATTTTTGACTATTGTAGCCATGAAGTACAACATGAAGTCAGGGAGTGTGATACCTCCAGTATTGTTTTTTTCTTAAGATTGCTTTGCCTCTTCGGGGTCTTTTTTGTTGCAAACAAATCTGATGAATTTTATTCTATTTCTCTAAAAACTGTCATTGGGATTTTGATGGGGATTGCATTAAATCTGTATACTGCTTTAGGTAATAGGGCCATGTTAACATGGTTGTTTCCATGTCTTGGCCACCGTAAACAAAGCTGCAGTGAACATTGGAGCACACGGGACTTTATGTATAAATGTTTCCAGATTTTTTTGGTAGATACCCAGGAGAGGGATTGCTGGGTCATATGGCAATTCTATTCGTAATTTTTTGAGGAACCTCTACACTGCCTTCCATAATGGCTGCACCAGTCTGCATTCCCACCAACAGTGTATGAGGGTTCCTTTATCTCCACAGCCTCTCCAACATTTGTTACTATTTGTCTTCTTGATGATAGCCATTCTGACTTGGGTAAGGTGATATTTCATTGTGGTTTTGATTTGCATTTCTCTGATGATTAGTGATGTTAAGCATTTTTTCATATGTCTATTTGCTATTTGTATGTCCTCTTTGGAGAAATGTCTCTTCAAGTCCTCTGCCCATTTTTCAATTGGGTTGTTTGTTTTATTGTTGTTGAGTTCTGTGAATTCCTTGTATATTCTGGATATTAGCCCCTTATCGGAGGCACAATTTGCAAAAACCTTCTCCCATTCAGTTGGTGGCCTCTTTGTTTCGTGTATGTTTTCTTTTTCTGTGCAGAAGCTTTTAAGTTTTGTAAAGTCTCATTCGTTTATGTTAGATTTTACTTCCATTCCCTTTGGAGTGAAATTCATAAAATGCTCTTTGAACCCAAGGTGCATAAGATTATTACCTATGTTTTCCTCTATACAGTTTATTGTGTCAGGTCTTATGCTTAAGTCTGTGATATATTTTGAATTAACTTTGATACATGGTGACAAATAGCAGTCCAGTTTCATTCTTTTGCACGTGTCTATCCAATTCTCCCAGCACCATTTATTGAAGAGGCTGTCTTTGCTCCATTGTATGTTTTTAGCTTCTTTGTCAAAAATTATCTGTCCATATTTATGTGGTTTTATTTCCTGGTTCTCAATTCTATTCCATTGGTCTATGTGTCTGTTTTTCTGCCAATACCATGCTGTTTTGACTATTGTAGCCCTGTAGTACAAGCCAAAGTCAGGGAGTGTGATACCTCCAGTATTGTTCTTTTTCTTAAGATTGCTTTGCTATTCGGGGTCTTTTGTGGTTCCAAACAAATCTGATGAATTTTTGTTCTATTTCTTTAAAATATGCCATTGGGATTTAGATGGGGATTGCATTGAATCTGTATATTGCTTTGGGTAATATGGCCATTTTAACTATGTTGATTCTTCCAATCCATGAGCACGGAATGTCTTTTTTTGTGTCTTCTTCAATTTCTTTTAAAAATGTCTTATAGTTTTCAGCATATAGGTCTTTCACATCCTTGGTTAAGTTTATTCTAGGTATTTTATTCTTTTGCTGCAATTGCAAAAGGAATTGTTTTTGTATTTCTTTTCTGAGATTCATTGTTAGTATATAGGAAGGCAATGGACTTTTGTGCGTTGATTTTGTAGCCAGCAACTTTACTGTATTGTTGATTGTTTCTAATAGCTTTTGGTGGAGTCTTTAGGGTTTTCTATATATAGCATCATGTCATCTGCAAAGAGTGATAATTTAACTTCATATTCCCAATTTGGATGCCTTTTATTTCTTTCTCTTGCCTGATTGCTCTGGCAAGGACTTCCAATACTATGTTGAAAAGCAGAGGTGATAGGGGACAGCCCTGTCGTGTTCCTGAACGTAGAGCAAAGGGCTTCAGTTTTTCACCATTAATTATGAGATTAGCAGAGGGCTTGTCATATATGGCCTTTATTATGTTAAGGTATTTTCCTTCTATACCTATTTTATTAAGTGTTTTAATCATAAATGGATGTTGTATCTTGTCAAATGCTTTTTCTGCATCAATTGATATAATCATATTTTTGTCCTTTATTTTGTTTATGTGATGTATCACATTGATGGATTTGTGGATGTTGAACCATCCTTGTGCCGGGATGAACCCCACTTGGTCATGATGAATAATCTTTTAATGCATTGTTGTATTTGATTTGCTAGAATTTTATTTAGGATTTTTGCATCGGTATTCATCAGAGATATTGGTCTGTAGTTTTCTTTTTGTGCTGTCCTTACCAGGTTTTGGTATCAGGTAATGTTGGCCTCATAAAATGAGTTACGGAGTACTGTCTCTTCTTCAATTTTTTGGAACAGTTTGAGCAGGATTGGTATTAGATCCTCTTTGAAGGTTTGGTAGAATTCACTAGTGAAACCATCTGGTCCCGGACTTTTGCTTTTGGGAAGGTTTTGGATGACTGATTCAATTTCATACTGGTGATCGGTCTGTTTAGATTTTCCAGTTCTTCATGGTTCAGCCTTGAAGGCTATATGTTTCTAAGAACTTGTCCATTTATTCTAGGTTATTGAATTTGGTGCATATAGTCCTTCATAGTATTCTTGGATGATCCTTTGTATTTCTGTGGTGTCGTGATAACTTCCCTTTTCAATTCTGATTTTGTTAATTAGTGTCTTCTTTTTTATCTTAGTAAGTCTAGCCAAGGGTTTGTCAATTTTGTTAATCTTTTCAAAGAACCAGCTCTTTGTCACATTAATTTTTTCTATTGTCTTTTTGTTCTCTATTTCATTTAGTTCTGCTCTAATTTTTGTTATTTCCTTTCTTCTGCTGAACTTGGGTTTTACTTGTTCTTCTTTTCCTAGTTCTTTAAGGTGTAACATGAGGTTATTTATTTGGGAGTTTTCTTGTTTCTTGAGATAGGCCTGTAATGAGATAAATTTCCCTCTTAAAACTGCTTTCGCTGCATCCCAAAAATTTTGGTAGGATGTATTTTCATTGTCATTTGTTTCTATGTATCTTTTGATCTCTCCTCTAATTTCTTCTTTGACCCAGTCCTTCTTTAAAAGTATGTTGTTTAATCTCCATGTATTTGTGTTTTTTCCCGCTTTGTTTTTACAGTTGATATCCAATTTCAAAGCCTTGTGATCAGAGAATATGCATGGTATGATTTCAATCTTCTTAAATTTGTTGAGACTGATTTTATGTCCCAATATATGGTCTATCCTTGAGAATGTTCCATGTACACTAGAAAAGAATGTATAGTCTGATGTTTTAGGATGAAGTGCTCTATAAATGTCAATTATGTCCATTTCATCTAATGTGTCATTTAGGGCTACTATTTCGTTATTTATTTTCTGTTTGGATGATCTATCCATAGTTGTCAATGATGTATTTAAGCTCGCTAGTATAATTGTATTATGGTCAATTTCTCCCTTTAGTTCTGTTAGTAGTTGCTTGGTGTATTGCGGTGCACCCTGATTGGTGGCATAAATATTGATGACTGTTATGTCTTCTTGTTGTACAGTCCCTTCACCATTATGAAATGTCCATCTTTGTCTCTTGTTATCTTTTTCACCTTGAAGTCTGTTTCATCTGATATCATTATGGCTACACCTGATTTTCTCTGGGTACCATTTGCTTGGAGTGTCAATTTCACCCTTTCACTTTGAGTCTATGCTTGTCCTTGTAGCTGAGATGTGTCTCTTGGAGACAGCATATGGTTGGGTTTAGTTTTTGATCCAATCTGCTACTCTGTGCCTTTTTATTGGTGAGTTCAGTCCATTTACATTTAGGGTGATTATTGATATGTGAGGATTTCCTGTCATTCTATCTTTAGTTTTCTGGTAAGGCTGTGTCTCCATTGTTTCTTTGCCTTTTTGTTGTTGTCTATTATTTCTGTGTGGTGGTATTCTATGATGTTTCCCTCTGTTTCTTCTTTTATTTCAGTATATATTTCAATTCTGGATTTATTTTGTGTGGTTACCCTTAAGTTTATGTAAAAGAAAGTTTGATATTTAGAGTATTCCATTTTCTTCAGCACGCTTACTTTCTCCATTCCCATATTCCGGTTCAGGCCTTTACTCTCCCCTTTTTGAGTTTTGGTTGCCACAAATTGTCCCTGTTGATGGTGGTCGAATAGCCTCCTTTAGTATTTCTTGTAGTGCAGGTCGTGTATTAGAAAATTCCCTCAGCTTCTGTATGTCTGGAAAGGTCTTTATTCCTCCTTCATATCTAAAGGATATCTTTGCTGGATATATTATTCTTGGCTCATGGTTTCTCTCTTTCAATAGTTTGAATATTTGGTTCCACTCCCTCCTGGCTTGTAGAGTTTCTGCTGAAAAATCTGATGATAATCTAATGGGCTTTCCTTTGTAAGTTACCATCTTCTTTTCCCTGGCTGCCTTGAGAATTCTTTCTTTGTTGTTGATTTTAGACAGCTTCAATACAATGTGCCTTGGAGAACGCCTGTTGGGGTTGAGGTAACTAGGTGTTCTATTTGCTTCTTGGATTCGAGGTTCCAGTTCTGTCCACAAATTTGGGAAGTTGTCATCGACAATTTGTTTGAATATATTCTCTGTTCCCCTCTCTCTTTCTTCTCCTTCTGGTATGCCCATTATTCTTATATTGCTCTTTCTGATGGAGTCAGAAAGTTCTTGTAGAGTTCTTTCATTTCTTTTAAGTCTCAAGTCTCTTTCTTCTTCTATCTGTGTCATTTCCAGGTTTCTATCTTCGATGTCACTGATTCTTTCCTCCATCTGGTCAACTCTACTACCTAAGCTGGTTATTTCATTCTTAATTTCTTCTATTGAGTTCTTAATCTCCAGAAATTCTATTTGGTTCTTTTTTAAGATTTCAATCTTTTCTAAAATGCTCATGCTGTTCTTTGATTGAGTTTCTGAGTTCATTTAACTGCCTATCTGTGTTTTCTTGTATCTCGTTGAGTTTTTTCAGAACTGCAATCTTGAATTCTCTGTCATTTAAGTCACATATTTCTGTATCTTTAAGTGCCTTCTCTGGAGATTTTTCACTTTCTTTCTGAGCTATCTTGTTGCCTTGGTTATTCATGGTGATTACTGGTTTACTATTTCTCTTCCTAGACATCTACAGGAGTGACTTCTGCAACAGGTTGATAGGAAGCGGTTTTTCTTTTGTTTGCCAGTACTTGTTGGTAGAATGTTTTATTATTTCTCCAACTGCAATTTATTTTCTTCTCCCACACGGTAGTGCTATGTTTCTCTGCACTATTCCAACTTCTCACACAATGGGGGGATTCCCTGGGAGACGGGCTTCTCCTCTGTTAATAGTTCATCTAGGTCACAGGGCGCAGTGTCCCGGTGGGTATGCGGAGAGCTTTTGATGTTCCAAAGCTCTTCCAGCTCCTGATTCAGAGCCCGTATGTTTCAGCAGTTCTGTTTACTCCTGCAGGATCTGCCCAGATAGGTGGGGTCAGGGCTGAGTTGTGAGAGGTGGCCCAGAGCAATGGCAGCGACCACCACCACAGCCGGTCCTTCTTCCACAGCTCTCTCCCTTTGCTGGAACTAGTTGGGCTGTGAATTTGTGTTTGTCCACAGTTCTCAAAACAGCAAATTTCTGTTGTTTTGATCTGACACTGCTACTGTTTCACTTCTAGTACCAGGTAGCTCTGGGAGGAGAGGAGGGGCTAGTCTCAGTGCCTAAGGCTTGTTCTCTGCTCAGCAGTGTGGGCTTAAACCACTGTTTTCAGCCTTTTCCTCAGTCTTTCTCCGAGGTCTCTGCCATGAGGCTGGGTTCAGCTGTGTTATATGCTGCCCCTCAGCCCTGTGGAGCCTGGCGGAGCCCTAGCAGTCAATTCTTCTCTACAGCTGCGGTAGTTGAAGCAGCGAGCTGGCACTGAGCTAGGTCTGCAGTGCTCTCTCCGCACTTCTCCCTTTCCTCCTCCCTCCACTGCAAATCTCCCACCTGTAGGTACTGTTTTTTTTATTTTTATTATTATTCCCATTCTTCTGCTGACTTGGGTTTCATTTGTTCTTCTTTTTCTAGTTCTTTATGTTGCAACATGAAGTTTTTTGTTTGAGATTTTTCTTGTTTCTTGAGATAAGCCTGTAATGATATAAATTTTCCTCTAAAAACTGCTTTTGCTGCATCCGAAAAATTTTGGTAGGATGTATTTTCATTGTCATTTGTTTCCATATATCTTTTGATATCTCCTCTAATTTCTTCTTTGAGTTGGTCATTCTTTAAAAGTATGTTGTTTGATATATATGTCAGGAGAGCAAATTATTTGGCTCTGCATGGGCTCTTCCTTCCTCCTGATTCCCTCATTTAAGACCCTGCTGAGCAGATTCCTGTTGACACACCATCCTGAGAAAGCAACATTCTGGCATCCTCATCAGGTACTTTCGGCATTGTGAGTAATACACTTCAATTATTGAAGCCACAGTGTAACAATTTGCGTGCAAATCAGACAATTTATTGGTCAATTTATTGGAGGGAAAAACAAAAGTACAATGAGAAAATATGCTACTCCTTCAAGAATACTGTGATCAACCTAAGGAAAAAGATCACATGTGCATTGACAATGAGATGTTGAAGAACTGGAATGTTCCCTTGTCTCTGGTGGATGCATGGGATGATAGAGCTACCATGGAAAACTGTTCACTATTTGTCCAGTATGTTGAGATTGAAAGTAATAAGTGACCATTGATATATACACAATATTGTTTCAAACAGAAGCCCAGAAACTCCTCAACAGAATTGAGAACTACAGTGTAGATAAAGACAAAATTGTAGAGACACAATATCTGGTCAACTGAATAATGCATTAGCGAAGGTAGTATATGTATAAAATGAAACAATATACAGTCATAAAGGTGACAGACCTCTTCATATTGACCAGAGCAAGAAAGTCTTGAGAAAATGGCAAGATAGGGAAGCTAGCAAACCAAGGCCATGTTTGCTGTCTCTTCACTAAGATAACTGACCGACAATGTCAAATTCATAATGAAAGAAGGCAGAACAGTGTTTGTCAGGGATCACAGTGTGGGAAGTTTTTGATGGGAAGTGAAAGTCACATGGCCTGAGTTACTATTGATTGCTTATAATCAGAAAAATGATATTAGACAGCAAGGATTGAGGAAAGCACAATGCTGGTGGCATATTACAAAACCATATTGGTATTTTTCAAGGGTTTCAATGGCAAACCAGTGGTGTAATGTTTACCAAAACAATGCAATGGATATTCCCAGAAGGACACCTCTCATAAACCACAAGTACTCTAATATTTTGATGGCCCTGTCTCCTTCACCCTTTGGGCTACATGAGAAAGCTCTTAGTTCTAAAAACAAACATTGCCAGTTAAAATTAGGTCCTAATGGGAGAAGTGCCCTTGCCAGATATAAGTGTGGTGGAACATATTTGACTGATGGAATAGATTGTTATTTTACAGAGTAAGCACTGATTCTGGAAAGGAGTTTTCACAGATATCGTTCACTGTGAATTGAAATGGAGAGAATCATTTCACATTCAAAGAAGTCTCTGAAACAAAACATGATGTGACGTCTCACCTGTAAGGAGAGATATTTGCTTCATGTGGAAAGGAAATATTGGTCATAGACCTGGGGCAATTGCTTTTGTCTCTTGCGATGTCCAAGTCAAGGCTAACCTGATGGACTTGGAGTCTGAATCACGCTAAAACTCAGATTACTGCAGATCTGCTATGCCTCTCTTATTCTCTTCCATGTTACTGAGTGTTTATTACATCATGCCTATCTGTTTCATATTTTATGTTTTGTGCATGCTGTGTATGTTACTTTACTACTATGATCTTCATAATTGAGGAAACACTCCAATTTCACCCTTCTACTCATAGAGTCAGTACCTTTTCCATGTGGGACTCCATGTGTGATCGAATAATCTATTATGAATTCCAATTCTTTATGTCAACTGCTGTGGTGTTCCAGTGAGAGTCTTACCTAGATAAATTAAGTGTCTTTGACAAGTAGAATATGGAAAAATACACTATACACTGAGCCAGCTACTGAGTCCACTCACCTAGAAATTGGACCTTCGTTTCTTTCTTAGGTTATTCATGGAGAACCTGACCTCTACTGAATTACATCCAAAACTCTGAAATCATCTGGTTGATAGGCAGGCCTCGGGAGATTCAGTGGCCAACCCATGGAGCCCAACCTGCCTGTCAGAACTGTGAAGATACAGATATGTGATTGGCCAGAGCACCATACAAATGGGTATCCTTCCTTTCCATGTACCAAAACACCCTTGACAGTACTCAGCAAATGATGAGTATAATCTTAATCGTGATGCCCCAACTTGCTAGGTGTGATAAGTTGTTCTTGTTGAAAATCACCATCAGGGACTAGAAGACCCAATAGGCTTCAATCTAGAGTTACATTCATCCATAAACAATCTTTGATGAGGCATTTTTTGGAGTCAGCGCTGACACCAACTGCATTTGAGTTCTTTCTCCTCTTTGAAGTGGCGAGGTGATTCCTGGCCAGTCATTGTGGCTGCACATAGGGGCCTTTGTAGAAGTCTCTACAGAGTACAGAGAATGATGAAGTCACACTCAGGGCTCAAATTGGAAGGAGTATGCTGGCTAAGTCTGTGCGCTGCAAATGGTCCAAGGCACCTCTGTGGCTGTAGCCTCCTGGAGAGGGGATGATGTTGTAACAGTTGTATTTTTGTGACATATGCGGATACTGATATGTGATTGGCCAGGCAGCTACTTGGCATGGATTGTGGTTCCAATGTTTGGAAGACAACAGAGTGTGAGTCCGTAAGGAGAGCAAATACTGTGCCTCTGCTCAGGCTGTACCTTCCTCCTGAAACCCTCAGCATGATTTTCTTCTGAGCATTTCCTGTTGTTTGACCATCCTGAGTAAGCAACATTTTTTCACTTTCATGTTGGACTTTCAGGATGGTGAGAAATACACTTCTATTGTTGATTCCGCACAATCTATAATATTTTGCTATGAAAATCAGACAATTTATTGGTAATGCAGGGAAAATCAAAAGCAGAGTGAGACACTCTCCTACTCATTCAAGAATGTTCTGATCCACCAATGAGAAAATATCATGTGTACGTTGACAAGGCGATGGGGAATTACTATAATGCTCACATGTCTCTGATGGATACATATAATGATATAGTTACCATGGAAATCAGTTTGTTCTTTTGAAGTATGTTGGGAATTAAAAATTCAAGTGACCACGATATATGCACAATAGTGTTTTATACGATGCCCATAAATACCTAAACAGAATTCAGAACTTAACTATAGATAATGGCAAAATTGTTCAAACACAATATCTGGTCAACTAATGAATGCATTAGCAAACATGGTATATGTATAAAATGAAACAAGATAGAGTCATAAAGGTCACAGAATTCCTGATACTAGCCACAGCAAGACAATGCCTTGAGAAATTGGCAAGAGAAAGGAACTAGTATCCCATGGCCACAAACGCCTGTCTCTCCACTAAGATAACAGACTGAAAATGTCAAATAGAGAAAGAAGGCTGTGTTTGTTATGGTGCAAGGTGTGAGGCAGTGTGGCTAAGAAGTGGTAGCTGCATGGCTTGAGTTTCTATTCTTTGCTTGTAATCAGAAAAATGGTATTAGACAGAGAGTATTGAGGAAAGTGCAATGCTGTAGGCATATTAAAAAACTGAATTGTATTTTTTAAAGGTTCCGATGGCAAAACAGAAGTGTGAACTTTACCAAAACAATATAAGGGATATTCCCAAGAGGGCATCTCTCCTAAATCACAAGTCTTGTGATGTTGTGATGGCCCTACCTCCTAGAACATTGGGTTACATGAGAAAGCTCCTCAGTTCTACAAACAAACACAGCCTGTGAAATTGAGGTCCCAATGGGATAAGTGCCTTGTTGGAAATAAGGGTGCTGGTTGATATTTGACTGTGGGAGTAGATTACTGTTTTCAGAGACAGCACTGATTTTGGAAGGACTTTTCACAAATTTCATTCACTGTGAATTTAAAGGGAGAGAATCATTACACATTGAAAGAGGTCTCATTGTTATCTAAATAGCGGTGTGAGGTTAGCCTCTGTAAATAATCCCTAGAACTTACAACTAATTGATCAACTATCACTCCACAAAGGAATCCATACACAGCAGACAGGCAAGATGAAGAAACCCACTACTGAGTTCACCTAAAGGTGGGTGAATTATGCAAGCAGGGGTGGAGGGAAAGGAGAGTGGGGAAACAGAGCCGTGCGGGTGCAGGACGCAGACCTAGCTCAGTGCTCGCTGCAACCTGGAACTACCGCAGCTGTGGGAGAGGGAATACTCGGACTTCTTTGGCTCTGACTATGGCCCACAGGACTGAAGGGACAGCAAATAACATGGCTGAACCCAACACTAATGGCAGAGACCTCGGAGTAAAGACTGAGGGAAGAGGGCTGAAAACGGTTGTTTAAGACCTCACTTCCTAAGAGAAAAGAATCCATAGGCACTGGGACTAGCTGCCAGCACTCTACCTTCCCAGATCTCACCTTGCCGCCCCCACCCCAGCCCGGTGCTAGAAGCAGAAGGGTAGCAGTGTCAGATCAAAGTAACAGAATATTTGCTGTTCTGAGAATTGTGGACTGCAGACAGATTTGCAGCCCAACTACTTCCGGCAAAGGGAAGGGAGCTTTGGAAGCAGGACTCGTTGTGGCGGTGGTCGAGCCATTGCTCTGGGCCACCTCTCACAATGCACACTACCACTGACCCCACCTATCTGGGCGGATCCCTGCAGTAGTAAACAGAAAAGCTGAAACTCATGGTCTCTGAAACTGGTGAAGGAAGAGTTTTGGAACTTCAAAAGCTCTCTGCATGCCCACACAGACACTGCGTCCTATGACCCAGGCAAAATATTAACAGAGGAGAAGCCCATCTCCCAGGGAATCCACCCATTGTGTGAGAAGGTGGTATAGTGCAGAGAAAACATAGCACTACCGTGTGAGAGACAAAAAAAGGCTGCAGCCGGTGAGAAAATAAAACATTCTACCAACATTTACTGGAAAACAAAAGAAAGAACTCTTTCTATCACCTTTGTGCAGAAGCCACTCCTGTAGATGCCTAAAGAGAAATAATAAATCAGTGATTGCCATTAATAACCAAGGCAACAAGACAGATCAGAAAGAAAGTGAAAAGTCTCCAGAATAGGAAATTAAATAAATGAAAATATATGACTTAAATGACAGAGAATTCAGGATTGCTGTTCTGAAAAACTCAAAGAGATGCAAGAAAACACAGATAGGCTTCAATCTAGAGTTACATTCATCCATAAACAATCTTTGATGAGGCATTTTTTGGAGTCAGCGCTGACACCAACTGCATTTGAGTTCTTTCTCCTCTTTGAAGTGGCGAGGTGATTCCTGGCCTGTCATTGTGGCTGCACATAGGGGCCTTTGTAGAAGTCTCTACAGAGTACAGAGAATGGTGAAGTCACGTTCAGGGCTCAAATTGGAAGGAGTATGCTGGGTAAATATGTGGGCTGCAATGGTCCAAGGTTCCTCTGTGACTGTGGTTTCCGGGAGAGGGGATGATGTTGTAACAGTTGTGTTTTTGTGACATATGCGGATACTGATATGTGATTGGCCAGGTGGATAGTGCGCATGGATTATAGTTCAGTGTTTGGAAGACAACAGAGTGTGAATCTGTGAGGAGAGCAAGTACTGTGGCTCTCATCAGGCTGTTTCTTCCTACTGAAACCCTCAGCGTGATTTTCTCCTGAGCATTTCCTGTTGACCAACCATCCTGAGAAAGCAACGTTGTTTCACCTTCATGTTGGACTTTCAGGATGGTGAGAAAACACTTCTCTTATTGATTCCACACAATCTATAATATTTTGCTATGAAAATCAGACAATTTGTTGGTAATGAAGGGAAAATCAAAAGCAGAGTGAGACACTCTGCTACTCATTCAAGAATGTTGTGATCAACCAATGAGAATATAGCATGTGTGCGTTGACAATGCGATGGGGAATAACTGTAATGCTCACATGTTTCTGATGGATACATATAATGATATAGCTACCATGGAAATCAGTTTGCTTGTTTTCAGTACTTGAGAATTAAAAATTCAAGTGACCACGATATATGCACAATAGTGTTTAATACGGATGCCCATAAAGCGCTAAACAGAATTCAGAACTTAACTATAGATAATGGCAAAAATGTACAGACACAATATCAAGTCAACTAATGAAAGCATCAGCGAACGTGGTATATGTATAAAATGAAATAAGATAGAGTCATAAAGGTGACAGAATTCCTGATACTGGCCACAGCAAGACAGTGTCTTGAGAAATTGGCAAGAGAAAGGAACTACCATCCCATGGCCACAAAAGCCTGTCTTTCCACTTAGATAACAGATCGAAAATATCAAATAGAGAAAGAAGGCAGGTCAATGTTTGCTGCGGCACAAGGTGTGGGGCAGTGTGGATAAGAAGTGGAAGTTGCATGGCTTGAGGTCCTATTGATTGCTTGTATCAGAATAATGGTATTAGACAGTGAGTATTAGTGAAAGCGCAATGTTGTAGGCATATTAAAAAACTGAATTGTATTTTTAAAGGTTTTGATGGCAAAACGGAAGTGTGAACTTTACCAAAACAATGTAAGGGATATTCCCAGTAGGGCACCTCTCCTAAATCACAAGTCTTGTGATGTTGTGATGGCCCTACCTCCTAAAACATTGGGCTACATAAGAAAGCTTCTCAGTTCTACAAACCAACATTGCCTGTGAAATTTAGGTCTCAATGGGAGAAGTGCCTTGTTGTAAATAAGTATGCTGGTGGATATTTGACTGTGAGAGTAGTTTACCATTTTCAGAGACAGCACTGATTTTGGAAAAGATTTTTCACAAATTTCAATCCCTTGTGAATTGAAAGGGAGAGAATCATTTCACATTGAAAGAGGTCTCATTGTCATCTAAACAGCGGTGTGAGGTGAGCCTCTGTAAATCATCCCTGGAATTTACAACTAATTGATCAACTATAATTATACAAAGGAGTCCATGCACAGCAGAAAGGCAAGATGAAGAAGCCCACTACTGAATTCACCTAAAGGTGGGCGAATCATGCAAGCAGGGGTGGAGGGAAAGGAGAAGTGGGGAAACAGAGTCATGCAGGTGCAGGACACAGACCTAGCTCAGTGCTCACTGCATCCTTGAACTACCACAGCTGTGGGAGAGGAAAAAACTTGGACTTCTTTGGTTCTGATTATGGTCCACAGGACTGAGGGGACAGCATATAACACGGTTGAACCCAACACTCACGGCAGAGACCGCAGAGTAAAGACTGAGGAAAAAAGGCTGAAAACGGTGGTTTAAGACCTCACTGCCTCAGATAAAAGAATCCATAGGCACTGAGACAAGTTGCCCATGCTCTACCTTCCCATCTCTCACCCCGACCCCAACAGCATGATGCAAGAAACAGAAGAGTAGAAGTGTCAGATCAAAGTAACAGAATATTTGCTGTTCTGAGAACTGTGGACTGCAGACAGAGATTTGCACCCCAAATAGTTCTGGGAAAGGGGAAGGAGTTGTGGAAGCAGGACTGGTTGTGGTGGGGGTCGCTGCCATTGCTCTGGGCCACCTCTCACAATTCACCATGCCACTGACCTCACCTACCTTGGTGGATCCCTGCAGCAATAAACAGTAAAGCTGAAACTCATGGTCTCTGAAACTGGTGAAGGAAGAGTTTTGGAACTTCAAAAGCTCTCTGCATGCCCACACAGACACTGCGTCCTATGACCCAGGCAAAATATTAACAGAGGAGAAGCCCATCTCCCAGGGAATCCACCCATTGTGTGAGAAGGTGGTATACTGCAGAGAAAACATAGCACTACCGTGTGAGAGAGAAAAAAAGGCTGCATCTGGTGAGAAAATAAAACATTCTACCAACATTTACTGGAAAACAAAAGAAAGAACTCTTTCTATCACCTTTTTGCAGAAGACACTCCTGTAGATGCCTAAAGAGAAATAATAAATCAGTGATTGCCATTAATAACCAAGGCAACAAGACAGATCAGAAAGAAAGTGAAAAGTCTCCACAATAGGAAATTAAATAAATGAAAATATATGACTTAAATGACAGAGAATTCAGGATTGCTGTTCTGAAAAAACTCAATGAGATGCAAGAAAACACAGATAGGCAGTTAAATGAACTCAGAAACACAATCAAAGAACAACATGAGCATTTTACGAAAGAGACTGAAATTTTAACAAGAACCAGACAGAATTTCTGGAGATTAACAACTCAAAAGGAGAAATTAAGAATGAAATAGCCAGCTTAGGTAGCAGAGTTGACCAGACGTAGGAAATAAACAGTGAATTCAAAGACAGAAACCTGGAAATGACACAGTTGGAAGAACAATGAGACTTCAGAATGAAAAGAAATGAAAGAACTCTAGAAAAACTTTCTGACTCCATCAGAAAGAACAATATAAGTATAATGGGCATACCAGAAGGCGAAGAAACAGAAAAAGGAACAGAGAATATATTCAAACAAATTGTTGATGAGAACATCCAAAACTTGTGGACAGAACTGGATCATCAAATCCAAGAAGCAAATAGAACATCTAATTACCTCAATCCAAACTGACCTTCTCCAAGTCACATTGTATTGAAGCTGTCTAAAATCAATGACAAAGAAAGAATCCTCAAGACAGCCAGGGAAAAGAAGATGATAATCTACAAATGAGAGCCCATTAGATTATCAGGAGATTATTCAGCAGAATCTCTACGTGCCAGGAGTGAGTGCAACAAAACATTCAAACTATTTAGAGAGAGAAATTTGAGCCAGGAATTATATATCCAGCAAAGATATCATTTCGATATGAAGGAGGAATAAAGACCTTTCCAGACATGCAGCAGCTGAGGGAATTTTCTCATAATGACCTCCACTACAAGAAACACTAATGGGTACTATTCGGCCACCATCAACAGGGAAAATTTGTGGCAAACAACACATAAAAAGGAGGAAAGTAAAGGCCAGACTGGAATATGTGAATGGGGAAAGAAAGCGTGCTGAAGAAATGGAATACTCTAAATATCAAACTTTCTTTTACATAAACTTAAGGGTAATCCCTCAAAAGAAACATCCAGAACTGAAATATATTCTGTAATAAAAGAAGAAACAGAGGGAAACATCATAGAATACCACCACACATAAATGATAGACAACAACAAAAAGGCAAAGAAACAATGGAGACACAGCCTTACCAGAAAACTAAAGATAGAATTACAGGAACTCCTCACATATCAATAATCACCCTAAATAATCACTAAATGTAAATGGACTGAACTCACCAATGAAATGGCACAGAGTAGCAGATTGGAAGAAAAAAAATAATCCAATAATCTGTTGTCTCCAAGAGACACATCTCAGCTACAAGGACAAGCACAGACTCAAAGTGAAAGGGTGGAAATTGACACTGCAAGCAAATGGTATCCAGAGAAAATCAGGTGTAGTCATACTGATATCAGATTAAACAGACTACAGGCTGAAAAAGGTAACAAGAGATAAAGATGGACATTTCATAATGGTAAAGGGGAATGTAAAACAAGGAGACATAACAGTCATTAGTATTTATGCCCCAATCAGGGAGCACCAAATTATACCAAGAAATTACCTTCAGAACTAAAGGGAGAAATTGACAAAAACACAATTGTACTAGGAGACTTAAATACATCATTGACATCAATGGATAGATCATCCAAACAGAAAATAAATAACGAAATAGCAGCCCTAAATCACACATTAGATGAAATGGACATAATTGACATATATAGAGCACTTCATCCTAAAACATCAGACTATACATTTTTTTCTACTGTACATTTAACATTCTCAAGGATAGACCACATATTGTCACATATAATCAACCTCAACAAATTTAAGATTGAAATCATATCACACATATTCTCTGATCACAAGTCTTTCAAATTGGATATCAAATGCAAAAAGAAAGCATGAAAAAACACAAATATGTGGGGATTAAACAACATACTTTGAAAGAAAAACCAGGTCAAAAAGACATTAGAGGGAAGATCAAAAGATACATAGAAACAAAGGACAATTAAAATACATGGTACCAAAATTTTGGGGATGAAGTGAAAGTAGTTTTAAGAGGGAAATTTATATCATTACAGGCCTATCTTGAGAAACAAGAAAAGTTCCAAATAAACAATCTCATTATACACCTAAAAGAACTCGAAAAAGAACAGATGAAACCCAAGGTCAGCAGAAGAAAGGAAATAACAAAAATCAGAGCAGAACTAAATGAAATAGAGAACTAAAAGACAATAGAAAAAATTAATGATACAAAGAGCTGTTTATTTGAAAAGATTAACAAAATTGACAAACACTTTGCTGGAATCACTAAGATAAAAACAGAGAAGACACTAATTAACAAAATCAGAAATGAAAAGGGGATAATCAAAGACACACAGAAATACAAAGGATCATCCAAGAATACTATGAAGGACTATACGCCACCAAAATAAATAACCAGAACATATAGACAAATTCTTAGAAACATATAGCCTTCCTAGACTGAATAATGAAGAACTGTAAAATCTAAACAGACCGATCACCAGTATCAACATTGAACCTTTCCAAAAGCAAAAGTCCTGGACCAGATGGCTTCACTAGTGAAGTCTACCAAACTTTCAAAGAGGATCTAATACCAATCCTCAACAAACTCTTCCAAAAAAAAAAAAAAAAAATGAAGAAGATACTAGCCCCTTATCGGAGGCACTGTTTGCAAAAATCTTCTCCCATTCAGTTGGTGGCCTCTTTATTTTGTCAATAGTTTCTTTTGCTGTGCAGAAGCTTTTAAGTTTCATATAGTCCCATTTGTTTATTTTAGCTTTTACTTCCATTGCCTTTGGAGTCAAGTTCATAAAATGCTCTTTGAACCCAAGTCCATAAGTTTAGTACCTATGTTTTCTTCTATGCAATTTATTGTGTCAGGTCTTATTCTTAAGTCTTTGATCCATTTTGAATTAACTTTGGTACATGGTGACAAATAGCAGTCCAGTTTCATTCTTTTGCACGTGGCTATCCGTTTCTCCCAGCACCATTTATTGAAGAGGCTGTCTTTCCTGCATTGTATGTTTTTAGCTTCTTTGTCAAAAATTATCTTTCCATATTTATGTGGTTTTATTTCTGGGCAAAAAGTCCACCAACTGAATGGGAGAAGATTTTTGCAAACAGTGCCTTCGATAAGGGGCTAGTATCCAGAATATACAAGGAACTCATGCAACTCAACAACAAAAAAACAAACAACCCAATTGAAAAATGGGCAGAGGACCTCAAGAGACAGTTCTCCAAAGAGGACATACAAATGGCAAATAGACATATGAAAAAATGCTCAACATCACAAATCATCAGAGAAATGCAAATCAAAACCACAATGAGATATCACCTCACCCCAATCAGAATGGCTATCATCAACAAGACAAATAGTAACAAATGTTGGAGAGGCTGTGGAGAAAAAGGAACCCTCATACACTGTTGGTGGGAATGCAGACTGGTGCAGCCATTATGGAAGGCAGTGTGGAGGTTCCTCAAAGAATTACGAATAGAATTACCATATGACCCAGCAATCCCTCTCCTAGGTATCTACCCATAAAATCTGAAAACATTTAGACATAAAGACACGTATGCTCCAATGTTCATTGCAGCTTTGTTTACGGTGGCCAAGACATGGAAACAACCAAAATGTCCTTCGATAGATGAATGGATAAAGAAGTGGTGGTATATATACACAACGGAATACTATTCGGCAGTAAGAAAAGATGATATAGGAACATTTGTGACAACATGGATGGATCTTGAGAGAGTAATGCTGAGCGCAACATGTCAGACAGAAAAAGCAGAGAACCACGTGATTTCACTGATATGTGGTATATAAACCAAAAACAACAAAAGAACAAGACAAACAAATGAGAAACAAAATCTCATAGACACAGACAATAGTTTAGTGGTTACCAGAGTGTCAGGGGGTGGGGGTGTGGGGTGTGAGATGAGGGTAAGGGGGATCGAATATATGGTGATGGAAAGAGAACTGACTCTGGGTGATGAACACACAGTGGGATTTATAGATGATGTAATACAAAATTGTACACCTGAAATCTATGTAATTTTACTAACAATTGTTACCCTAATAATTTAATAAAGTAAAATAAAAATTAAAAAAAATTGAAGAAGAGACAATACTCTCTAACTCATTTTATGAGGCAAACATTACTCTGATACCAAAACCTGCTAAGAATAACACACAAAAAGAATCCTA